>NW_011499957.1:605465-709433 GCF_000495115.2 Populus euphratica
TGAAAATGACCTTTTTAAAACCAAACCTCCACTTGAAAGTTGTAGGCTTATATCTTACCTTTCCATCCATATTAAGTAGATCTAAATCCAACATTTACAGCTCCAGATATGACCCAATTACTGAATAGTGTTCCTGTTTGTACTGCACCAACATGTCTTTTCTAAGTTTAACCATCTCTTTGTCCTTTCAATTTCAGTTCTTAAATTCATCAATCAATTGAAATTGACAAACACCATTTATTTATATAGGCGAATGTAGATGAAACCGTATCTTTTAGGCTGAGTTTTCAGCTTTGTTGATGCTTCTAACTCCTACCCCTCTCCACATATTCTTGTTGCCAATGGTGTCTCTCTTCAGGTATCTGAGCAAATTAGGTGTTAGTGGCAAGAAGACTGACACGACGAAAAGATTGATGTACATGGGCAATTTCTAATTTGTTATCACCTAATCATAAAAGATAATATCGCATGGATCAAGGAGAAATCTACAGGCTTTTCAAAAGCTATTTTGCCTTTTTCCTAGTAACTCACTATAAAAGAAGACCCTTCGAGCTTTAGAGGGCAGACTGTCACTTTTCCTTCAGAAAAAATACTCACATGTTTCCCTGTAACCATTTTCCTCTGTAACCAATATCTCTTATATTGATTTCCCATACAAATTTAAGTAAAATTCTATTTCTATTTCCACTATTTACATTCTTGCAAAATTTATATTTCTGTGAAGTTCAGTATGCATGTTTGATCAAGAATCCTGACATTGTTGGTCTTACCTTGTTCATTCGTACCAGAAATTTATTTCTTTTTCCCAAACTCAATATATCAACTAGAAACCTATAACTCGATTTATAGATCATTCTCGAGTGTAACAACACAACATACTATGTTTTATAAATTTTTTATTTTGTTTATTTTGGTATTAGAGCCCATTAGGATCTAGATAGAAGTAATGACATAGGTTACAGAAACCCCAGTATGACTGTTTTAGAAATACTACCTGTTTGTGACTCTTGATCACGAGAGGCCTGTTAAAAGACTTTTTTTAATGCTAGAAGTAATGCTAGTGATTTTGAAATGGTATTAACCCAATGTTGGATTTTGTCTATTTGTTTTTGGGATTGCTTTGTAGTTTCTTCTTCTTCTTCCACTACTGTTTCATGCCAGGTTTTGATTGGTTTTGTAGATAAGATGGCTGAAGTCATGAGTTTTAAAAAGGGTTTTCGGCTATCTGGTTTTGTAGGTTGAGTTTGTAGGGCTTTCTTTTTATCTTTGGTCCATGTCTTTAAAGGTAGTATAACTTGTTTTGAAGGAATTCTCGGGTTAGAAAGTCATTAATAAAATTTGTATCTTTTTTTTTTATATTCAATATCAAAATAAAAAATACTTAAAATAATTTGTCATTTGGCAAAAATTTGTTTTAAAGCTAAATTTTGAACATCTTTTTGGAGAACTTCTTTTGAAATTTTGTAATAGAGAGAACAATTAAGAGAATATTTTTTTTTATAGTGGAATAATTTTTTTATAGTTGTTTCAATAAGCAGAGGTGAACTGGAGAATTTGTTCTTTGTTGTTTTGTATTTGTTTGAGCATCCCTTTATATTTTAAGTCTGGGGTGTATATTTCAACAATCTTAAAACCTGCAGGATCGGTTAAATATAGGAGAGGAATGGTCTGTATTTGTTGTTTGATCTATTTAACAAGATTTGTATCATGGTCAGACCAAGAAACCAGGTTTTTCCTTAACCTATCATGTAAAGGTTTTACAATACAACTAATATTAGGATAATAGTCGAGGATATAATTAAGACTACCTAAAAATCTTTATAAGTAGGTTTTATTAGTAATCTTATTATGGTATATATTTGTAAAGAATAAAGATCTTTTTATAGGTGTCACAGTACCTTGGCATATATAATGGTTTGAGAAACGAACATGAGTTTGTAGTAGAGAATTTTTTTTTGGAAATGACTAAACCATTATGTTTGGCAGTATGGAAAAATATATATAAATGTTTAAAATGTTGATCTATGAATGTAGATAAAATAAAGACATCATCAATGTAGACAATGCAGAATGTTGAATGTACATGAAAGATGTCATGCATAATGTGTTAGAATTCAAAATATGCATTTTTCAAGCTAAAGGACATGACGTTCCATTCGTACTAGTTGAAAAGAACTGTGAATGTGGTTTTATAACCGTCCTTGGGATCAATTTAGATTTGCCAAAATCCAGATTTCATGTCAAATTTGGAAAATATAAATGCAGAATGTAGTTTTTACAATAAATCTTTTTTCTTTGGAATTAGATACTTGATCTACTTTAATGTAGAATTTAAAGGCTTGTAATTGATCGTGAGTTTTGGTGTGTCTCTCTCGATTTCAAAATGCTTGTTTACATAAAAGGTGACACATAACCATGGTGATCAAGATTTTTTAATTAAACCTTTACACTCGAGATCATGGATCTCTAGCTGACAATGTTGTTCTAAATTAACATTCATTTGTATAGGTCTAACTTTAGTATGTATTTGTTTATCTAAAAAGTATCTTCATAAGAAAGATCAATAACATGTTATTTTTTTTCCATAAGGCAATGGGTAAGTCTAAACAAATTTCTTGTTCAATCTCACTTTGAAAGTCAGTAATTTTCTTTTGTAAAACTAAATCTTGTAATTGTTTGTCAATTTGATAAAAGAAAACAGTGTTTTTTAAATCATGAAAATGAAATTATTTTCTCTGAATTAAAGCATTGACATGATAGGTATGTACAAAGCATGCTTTAATTATATTTAAATTTCTAGTTTTAGATTTTTCTAAAAATAAAAAATAGAGTTTGATGCCATTGATCTTTGAAGAAATACAGTCATGATGTGTTTTGTAAGGTGTGATCATGTCGATGAATGGAGTACCAAGAATGATAATATGATTAATATCTTTTGTAACTACGAAAAATGCTTTTAGAGAAATGTTGTTATTGAAAACAGAGGCTAGGGTTTTGCATGTAATATGTAGTTTATAATTATTGGCGGCAAAAAATTTATCAGAGGTAGTTTGTAAAAATCTTTTTGGAATGAGTTCTTTTTTTATACAATTTAAATCTGCACCTATGTCAAATAATATAATAGTATCTAGTTTAAAATCATCCAAGAAGACTAAATATTTTGATTAAATACTTTTTTGAAGATTTTTGGGTTAGAACATATAAGAAATCATCAGGAATATGTTCACTGTTTATGAGTGCAGGATGTAATGCATGAGACTTGAGGGGTTGGTCTTCTGTTATACACACACACACTACAAGAAACTCTAAAACATGTGAGGAAAGCACTGTAGCTTTCCTCATAAAACACTATAAATTACTACAATATTTTATTATATAGTTTTTTTCTTGTTTTGTTTCGTTGGTTTTTGTTGTTATTATTATATTATTGCTACATTGTAGTTAGCTTCCTTGCTTTTCCTTTGGGTTTGGAAAGCATTTGATTCCTTGCTTTTCCTTTGGGCTTGGAAAGCATTTGACTTGCATAAGCAAGATCATGACGGTGCATTAAATGCTTTAACAATTTACTAATATATTTTCTCTTTACAATTGAATTTTTCTTCTTCTTTGTAGTTGAGAGAGTTGTTTTCCATGTAGGCTTAGAAAGGCTTTAGATTTCCTGAAGGCTTAAAAAGGATTGGAAATAATTGAAAAAATAGACTAAGTGACAATGAGTTTATATAGCTGATTTTCGTGTCTTGGGAGTTGTGTTCAACAGTAGCTTAGACACGTGAATGAAATATATGCATAGCTAGCTGCCCTGCTTTTCCTTTGGGCTTAGAAAGCATTTGACTTACACAAGCATTGGTTTTGATCTTGGCTTCACTGTAGAGTTTGTATTAGGGCCTATGTATCCATTAAAAATCATTGTATATCAAATGAATATGATTATGACATCATTATACACATACATTTGCCCTCACCTTGGTTTTCTCTACAACATGAGGAGGGCTGCTGTCATTTATTTTAGGGCTAATATGAAATTTGTTTGTGACACAATTTGCATTATCATATTTTCCTCTACTATTATCTCGGTTATAACCAAACTTCATTATTTCATATGCTGTTTTAGTTAATATATCTATTTTGGTTAGTATAGGTGGAGGCCTTTTTTGTTTTTGTTTGTCATTGCTTCATTGCATTGGGTGGTGCTCTTCTAAGGGTCTTTTTAGTAATTTAATTATGTTAGCACCCAGCTCCCTCTTCATTGTATATGATATTTTAGAGTTTTTTTATGAAACTTTTGTTCTTTAGGTTGGATTAGCTTTTTTTATTCATATTTTACACTCTTTCAGAACTAGCTGCTTTTGCTATCTTTTGTTGCACCTGTTTAGTCATCTTTTTTTCGTTGCTTCACTTGTCATGTTTTTACTTTGTGAACCTTCTGATTCTTTTATTTCATTTTTTGCATTGCGTGGTTCAAGTTATCTTGACTTTCAGATTGTTTGGCTGCCTTTGTTGGTATGTTTTTTTTTTTTTTGCTTCTGCTGAGTTGAGTTGGACTTTTTTTTTATGTATAATTGTCATTATCCATTGATGAAACATGGATGCCCTGCACCAACAAGTGACGTTTGTTGAGGGTTCAAATGGAATTTAAGTTTTTTTAGCATCGAATTATTTCCATTTATGTTTGTCAAGTTATGTTTCATTACTTTGATTTTTTAGTCTTTTATTCTGCGTTAAGTTTTGCATGCTTTTCTCTTAGCTTTTACTTTTTTTTAGTACATACCAACTTTAATTTGTCATGCTTTCCTATTTTTTATCATGTCTTTGCATTGTTTTCATGGTTGTTTTTCGCTTTGTCTACTGTTAATTTCTCTACATCGGATCAATGACTTTACTGTCTACTTTTGTTGCTTCATATAAATACTTTTTGCTTAAAAACAGGTTTTTTTTTGCTGTTTGGCTAACTATCATTATGGTTTATAATTTTTTTCCCTTTTAGTGCACTTCAGGGACTTTTAATAGTGATGCTCTTCTTTTAGTTTGCCTTAGTGTTTGGTGATTAGTACTTAAAAGTGTATTTTTATCAAGGTTTTATATCATCATTTTGCACTTAAAATATCAATAACTCCTTAACTAAAACATATTTGATAATAACATATCTAATAATATCAGATACCTTTAATTTGTGGTAAATGTTTGTTTTAAATGCAGGCATATCATATAAATGAAAGGAGTGATTGATGAGTTTAAGAATTGAAATTAAAAGGACAAAGAGATGGTCAAACTTAGAAAAGAGATGTTGGTGCAGTCCAAATCAAAACACTATTAGGTAATTGGATCATATCTAGAGTTGTAGATCTTGGATTTAGTTCTAATTTATATGGATAGAAAGGTAAGACATAGGCCTACAGCTTTCACATGGAGCCTAAAATTTAATAAGGCAATTTTCAAGTCTAATTTGTAGCAACAATGAAAAAGTCTGAATCTGTCCTGTAGCCCAAATACTATTCAGTGTTTGGCCCATATTTGGAGTTCTAGAAGTCTAAATGACCTCCATTGTTTTTTCTTGGAAATTTGAGACAATTTCCTATAACTTTCATGTTTTCAAGTGGTTCTAATTCTAACATTACAAATGATTGATACTTTTATAGCCTATACCATATGGTATAACCGACACCTGAGCTATAAAAGGAACTTGATTTGTTGTTAACATAAGTTATAATCATGAATGCCTAACAACATTTACAAGTATTAGCATTATTCGAATAAGATAACTAATGTAATCATGTTAACAATTTATAATCTGATTGGAACCTCCTTTGTATGTGGTTTTCAATTGAATAATACGAATTTATACTATACTTGTTTGACATACCATTAGTGGATCCTCTAACTTTGACACTTGTTATTATCATTGTTTAATCCTTACGTTAATCTTCTATCTCAAAATTCTTATCAACTTCTTCTTCTTCTCCTTTATTACTACTACTACTAGTATTACTATTACTATTACTACTACTGTTACTACTACTATTATTGTTATTATTGTTACTATTATTGCTGTTGTGTTATTGTTATCTATAATTTATACAATTAATCTCTATGTGATTCGATCCCGGTCTTGCCGGATTATTTATTACTTTGACATTCCTGCACTTGGAAGAAGACATCAATCTTTTGATCATGTCATTTGACTCTCTTTCTTTGATTGGTTTATAAATGGACCATCATTGATAATACCTACTCATTGTTTGTTTATAGCATTGCATGTCATCTCTTTCCTCTAATTTTCTAACAGGTTTTTTTAGTTTTTGCCAAATATTTAATTTTCTTTGTGATTTTTTAGACTTATTTTTTTCATTGCATTGTCATTTGTTTTTCTGTTTCAATAGCATTTTTAATTCTAGGATGCGACTGTTCCTTCAGCTAGCCTTGTTACGTATGCTTATTTTTGTTTTGGAGGGTACACATGGGTTATATTCTAGAGCTTCTTGATTTATTTAACATGGCCATGCCTTTTAGGTCCATTCTCTTTCCTTTCCGAGCAATTCCCTACCATGTTTTTATATACTTTATTTTTTGGTTGTTGCAAGCTTTCCTTTGTTGGTTTCTCATGCTATTATTTGGATTGGTTTCTCAAGCCATCATTTGAGTAGTAATTTTTATTGATGTCTTGATTTATAACTTGTATTATTTTTTGTTCAATTTCTTTAGTATAGTTTTGTGCTTTTATGATATGGTTGTTCAAAGGTAGATTTTGGAGCAATTGATTGGAATATTTTACTTTCTTTTTATCATGCATTGGTTTCCAGGTTCTTTATCATGTCTTTTTTTTTTACCCATAATTGCTTATTAGTTTGTTATTGATTTTATGCATTAGTTTTTTTTCTATTATTTATCATTTGCTTTTCTTAGTTGTTGTAGTTTTTTATTTTCTTAATCAGATCATCATTCAAGAGAGCACTTAGACTTCAAGGTTAGAACATGATTTTCTATTATTCATCACCCATAATTATTGTATTCATGTTGTTGTTTGCATCTTAAATTATTATGCATGACTGGGCTGAAAGGGTATTTTATCGCATTTTGTTTCTATTATACTTGATATGTGACTTTTGACTTTCAACACATAGATTTTCGCTTGAGATGGAAATGATAATGTTAAACAATTCATAATGGAAATGTTGTATATTTGTAATCCTTTGAGATTTTCGCTTTAAACGCCTATGAAGCTTGTACTCATCATCCATGTTTAGAATATCAATATCATGTTTGATGTAAAAATATGACATTTTTTCTAATAAAGATTCTCAATCATTCTCTCTCATCATTTTGAATTGTTTCTTTGATGTTTTCAATAAACTTATAGCATTTTCTATGCCTTGATCTTTTCTTTGTAATGCTTGTGAGAACTTATTAGTAATTGCTAATATCTTTCTTAAAGAATGAAGCATGAACACAAAATTAAATGATTCCATAATATCTATTAAAACAACTACTTCCGTTCTCTGTTCTGAGTTCATCTCATCCTCCTTTATAATCTCAAGCACATTAAAAACTGATGAAAATATTACAAGTAGATGAATAATTGTAACATAGTGGGAGCCACAACAGGTATCGTATACCTTTTAAGAGAAGTTTCTTTTCAGACTACGTCCACTAGAAATTTCTCTTTTTTCAAGCATATTGTTTTTCTCTAATCACATCTATCCTTTTATATGATGCTCCAACTATGTTTATAATGTTAGAAATAAAATTGAAGATATCTCCAACTTCATTATACTTCTTTGTAATAGTCACAAGAGTAAATTGAAGTCCATGAGCAAAACAATATATATAATATGCATTTGGATTCTTATTTAGAATATGTGTTTTCAAGCCATTGAATTCACCTTACACGTTACTAGCTCTATCATATCTCTAACCACGCAATCTTGATACGCTTAGCTCATATTTAGAAAACAAAACTTCAATAACTGTCTTAAGTGAACTACCAGTTATATCTGGCACATGTTAAATGTCAAGAAAACGTTCAATTATATGTCCATTGTTGTTTACATATCATAGATCAACTGTCATTTGTTCTTTGATTGATATGTCACATAACTCATCAATTAAAATTAAAAATAATGAGTCACCTAGATTTTTGATAATCACATTTGTAATTTCCTTTGCAGCAGCTTGAGTAATGAATATTTAAATAAGTTAATTTTTTATGTTTAGGAACTTCATTGAAAGTAACTCTTTTAATAGCTTTATTATTTCTAGAAAGAAAATACAAGAGCTCTAGATAATTTCATGAAAATCAAAACCCATTTTAAATCATATCTATATGCATATAATAAGTATGTTGCTTAAATTATGCTTAATCATTTCTAGACATTTAATTGAGGAACAATGCTTAATATATGTGTAATAGGAATAATGTTTGAAAAACATGTTTTCTACTTGATATTTTACTTACAAATAAATCATGTGCATATTTAAATTTTAATAAACTACTCTATCAATGTAAGAGATATCAAAAATAATCATTTTGCATGAATATTAATTTATTCTGTTATAATAAGAAAAGTAACATTTAATTGATTAAGCAGATTCAAATATTTATTTTGAATATATTTATATCAAAACTCTTAAATTATCATAAATTCTAATATTTTTAATAACTAATTATAAAAAAATAAAATTAAAATTAGATAATAAATCAAATAAAAAAAATTTACTTAAAGTATAAAGCAAAAGGTAAAAAAAAGTTAATTACTTAATGATACTTAAAAAGAAATTTGCATGTGTGAGAGAGGCAAGAGGCAAGGAAACAACAACTCAAAAGAAAAAAAAAATACACTCAATTAGTTAAAGGAAGGAAAAAAAAATAGGACAATGAGCTAGGCATATATTATATATTATATTAAGATATAAGTCAACAATAATAACAAGAGATATCAAAAATAATCATTTTGCATGAATATTAATTTATTCTGTTATAATAAGAAAAGTAACATTTAATTGATTAAGCAGATTCAAATATTTATTTTGAATATATTTATATCAAAACTCTTAAATTATCATAAATTCTAATATTTTTAATAACTAATTATAAAAAAATAAAATTAAAATTAGATAATAAATCAAATAAAAAAAATTTACTTAAAGTATAAAGCAAAAGGTAAAAAAAAGTTAATTACTTAATGATACTTAAAAAAAAATTTGCATGTGTGAGAGAGGCAAGGAAACAACAACTCAAAAGAAAAAAAAAATACACTCAATTAGTTAAAGGAAGGAAAAAAAAATAGGACAATGAGCTAGGCATATATTATATATTATATTAAGATATAAGTCAACAATAATAACTTTTCTTTTGTTTATTACCAGTTCACCAAATTATTATATTAATATTTTAATATTAAAAAAATCAACAGGATAATTATCTTTTTTTGTCTCTATTTGGCTTTGGCACTGCCCAATAAAAAAAATTTAGTTGTTTTGTATTTTTTAAACCCTTACCTATTTGGCTTTAGAACTACCCAATAAAAAAAAATTTAGTTGCTTTGTATTTTTTAAACCCTTAATTTTATTCTTCAAAATTTTAATTGCTTTGTATTTTTTAATTTTGTTTTCATTGATGTATTTCCATAAGATTGCTTTTTTATAAACTTAATTCCTGATTGTCTTTTATTTTTTTATGAACTCATATACTCGACAATAATTACATTTTTATTATTTATTTTTCATTTATCTTCGAGAATCTTTGATGCTTATTGCTTTGAGAATAATTTGTAGCTTACAGTTACACTTTTCTCTTGCTGTAGAAAAAAAACTAGCATTCAGTTAATCAATGTTTTCTTATCCAATTTCGCAAGCTTATTGGACATGTTCATCACGTGTTTTTTTATTGCGACTTGTCGTTCATTGACATCCATTTTTCTACACGTATAAGTTATAAAACACTTGGCTTTAGCTATTTTGTGGATTTATAGGGTTATTGGAATCAATTTTCGATTAATTTTATAATTAACAATTATATAATTATATAAATCTTTAGTTGTCTTGAAAATAATTATTAAAAAGTAAACCCAAAATATAAGCTGTTGAAGTACCCCTCGGAATTCTTTAAACACTTTTGATCTACTTGAATTTAAGTGTCTTTACTTAAGTTTTGCAATTCACCATCAACTTCATGAATTCCATGTTTTTTGCTTCACATTATTTCTGATTATTTTAACACTATTTATTATAATAATCAGAATTGAATTTTACTTAAAACCCCAGCAACATTGCGCGGCAGCCAAACTAGTGTGAGTGTTATATATATATATAGCGCTATGAGAGGAGGTCAGATGTCATCGCAACATGACTTCCTCGTCCCTTATGTTAACCCTGCTGACTACTAATTTCTAATGCTAACGGATCTAACTACTAATTTCTAATTATTTAACAATTAATCGTGGGTTGTAGAGTTCGTATATATGGTTAAAAAAAAAAGCTTGGTGCTTTTGTCGAGATAAAAAACTTAAAGATGATCATATATAAAAATAATTATTATTTTTCTTTGATGTTATGTTAGAATTCTGTATAAATTTCCAACAAAAATATTCCATTCTTCCATCATTTATGTTAATAATTTTTTTAATTAATATAATTATTCAAACCAATTTATGCATCTCGATGTAAAGACCACTTTAAGGCTCAATGCCAGCTTATGTTATCCTGGCTTTGCCACCCATGCAACCTTTGCTCACAACCAATCCTCATGACCTAGTAACCTTCCTGGAAGGATACTTAGCCAAGCACGAATCCGTTTCTGGTCTTGAGGCTCTTCCCTCACCTCGCCTCTTCTCTACTCACTGTCCTTACACTTTTCTTTACGTTTGCCGTGATCCAAGAGATGTTATTTCAACATGGCATTTTGTGAACAGATCAACTATTGCCAGAACCACAACCTCTCGAAGATGTGTTCGAGATTTTTTGTCAAGGAATCTCAGCCCATGGACCCTTTTGGGACCAGATGTTAGGCTACTGGAAAGCAAGCTTAGAATTGCCAGAGAAAATTGATACTGTTTCTTAAATATGAGGATCTGAAGAGGGTCCCTTAGTTCACAGTAAGAGGTTGGCTGAATTTTTAGGTCAACCGTTGACACAGGATGAAGAAAGTGATGGGGTGGTGCTCGGAATAATGAAGCTGTGCAGTTTCGAGAATTTAAGCAATTTGGAGATCAACAAGAGTAGTTCCCCATAATTTTCTTTCAAGAACTCTGACTTCTTTACGAAAGGAAAGACTGGTGATTGGGAAAATTATTTCACAGCAGAGATGGCAGCAGCTTTAGACCATGAACCAAAGGAAGAGCTTCATGATTCTGGATTGACCTTCACGATGCCGCTATATATAGGCACATGAAGATGTTGCTGGAGTTGATGGATATGTGCAAGACGTCGACAATCTTTCTTTCTGCTTTCGTTGGGAGTGCTAAAAATGCTTTTGCTAGGAGTGCCAAAAATCGTAAAAACTTAATAATTTAAGTTTAAGTTATATGATGATTTTTATTATTATTTAATATAATTTATATTAGATAATTTTTTAAGATATAATTTATATTATTATTTTAAATATTTATTTTAAATGAAAACATTTTAATCTTGAAATTTATACAAGTTCATATTATTTTATATTTATTTTGTATCAAATAAATAAAAATAATGAGATTTAAACTCGTTATCGCTTAATTATTAAGACTCTAATATTATATTAAATAATCATTTTAATTCAAAAACTTAAATTATTAGATAAAATCTTAATATATAATTTATATTATTTTTTAACAGAAAAATTATAAATTTATTAATTTGTAATGTTTTTTTAAATATTACTTTACAATTGAATAAAAAAATTTGAAAAAATCAATAAACCTTTAACTTAATTACATGTATCCACATCTGATTTTTCTTAAAAATTCTCATATTAAAATAAATATTATTAATTTTTTTTAATAAGAAAATTGAAGATTCAGTTATTGATTAACTAATCTAAATCTGATTAAAATTAACTTAAAAATTCAACTCATCATCTAGTTAAAACCCATTATTTTTTAATTAATTTTTAAATTAAATACATACTTTGTTTTCGATCCATCGAGATTGAATTTAATTAATTATGATTAAAATCTTTGTTTTATAATAAAATAAAATAAAAGTTGAGTGTGCTTATGTCACTTCCACCACATCAAAAGTAAAAAAGATAAATGAACCATTATCATTGAGTGTAGGACTATTGTTCTTGCAAGCAAGATATTCGCATCTTCGAAAAAATGCTAAAAAGATATTTTCAACCGCAAACCGACTTCTAATATGGAACTCCTCCTCCGATCACTGTGGCATTCAAAATTTTAATGATTTCACACGTATATATTAAGAATATTATAGTAAAATAAAGAAAGAAATAATCATATAATATATAATATAATGATTTTATATGTTATGAATATGTTCACAAATGAAGAAAAATAATATTATTGTCAGAATCAATGTAATTTTAGAGAATTCTTAAATATTTCAAGGGCACCCAGCATCAATCCACGCAAACTCAAGATGATCATTAAAAAAAAAAAGGTTAGCATATTTACAAGAATATAATTAATATTAATTCTAATAAAAAATGGATTATTCATAATTATAATTGTACGATAATTTTTTTCTAGACAAAACAATAATAATCTCATAAAATTTCCATTATTAAATGCATTTTTTTTATATAATTAACATTTGAATTCATGAAACGTCTTGATACAAAATTACAATCTTTATCACCATTTTTAGGGTGGTTTGGGATGGTGGACAAACAGAGCTTCTATTTTTTTTTATTTTTTTTGTGTATTTTGATTATTTGGATATACTAATATTAAAAATAATTTTTAAAAACAAAAAATTATTTAATATATTCCTAAAAAAAACTCTTAAAAGCCTTCGAGACTTTGACGTGAGATTAATAAATAATTTTCGATGTGAATCAAGGAGAAGAATTACATTGTTCTTAAAGCACTCCTTAGAGTTTCAAGATATTTTTTCTTAATTCATGTAAAAAAGAAAAAAAATTTGAATATCAAACTTCATTTTATTGCCAAAAAAATTGAATATCAAACTTCATTTTATTGCCAAACTGAAAACTGAAAAACAAAAGTATTATTATTATTATTATTATTATGGCAAGAAAATCAAATGGCATGTTAAGCCTTACTTGTTGTCAAATTGGGCCCTTTTAAGATAAAATAAAATAAAATAAAATTCTGGATACCAACGAATTTCACAAAATAGATGCCATTGCCATGCCATGCATTGGACATCTAATGTATGTCAGTGAAAGTCTACTCTTCTG
This sequence comes from Populus euphratica, assembly GCF_000495115.2. Classification (NCBI taxonomy): domain Eukaryota; kingdom Viridiplantae; phylum Streptophyta; class Magnoliopsida; order Malpighiales; family Salicaceae; genus Populus; species Populus euphratica. Next base: position 618,820 of record NW_011499957.1, read on the forward strand.
GACAAGACCGCTCTGACACAGATTTTGATGGACCAATCCCTATACTAACACATAACACAGACGACACTCAAACACCATCCCTTTCACACCCCTCCTCTCCCCTCCTCTCTTCCCATCGCATCTTCTTCTTTCTCTCATGGTGATCGCTGCAGCAGCGGCAGCAGCTATTGCTTCTTCGCTTTCACTCGGTAATTACTATGATCTTCTTTTCATGCTTTTGTTTCTTCTTTTTGTTTGTTAATTACGGTGCGTTGCGTGCATCCCCCCCCCCCCCCCCCCCCCCCCCCCCCCTCCCCCAATTGATTTCAAGAATCGAACCCGACCCAAAAGAGAGCGACTCTTTTCTTGAAAACCCATCTTGTGTTTCGGAGAAAGGCTCTATTTCTTAGCTCTGTTTTGATGCCTCTTTGCTTAGTCCACTGCAAATCAGAAGAATGTATTAATATGAAGACATTAGGAAAGGCACTTCAGTTTTTGATACCCTTTTCCATAAAGACTTTTATTTGAAGGGTATCAGCTTGCTATTAATTTGTTTTCTCGCTGAGAATGCAAGAAATGAATGTGAATGAATTCAATTCTTCCTTTTCCTTTTCTTCTAAAATTCTGGTTGCAGTACAAATACATTTTATGCATTGGTTGGGATGGGTTGATGGGGAATTAGCTTTCTGGAACCTGAAAAAAGAGAGAAAGAAATAATTAATAAATTTCATTAATCTACTCTTGTCATTGACTGAGGATTTTGCTTTTTACTTCTTCCTTTTCAGCATCTCTGTTCATCGAATTTGCTCCTCTTAAACTCCATATTTTTTTCATTCAAGGTGTTTTTCTTGATGTTTATGTATACTGTTTTCAGGTTCTTCCCATTGTCAACTATGCCAGGCAGATGCCTTTTGCTGGTCAACATCACACGGGGGCACAAATAGCTGGAACAAATCTCCTATTGACAGTTGCAGACCTTGTGACCTTTCCAGCATAAGGTGAATATATTCATTTTTGATAAAGATACGCAGCACAGGAAGTTGGAAATCATGTTCAAGGCATGAGATTGATTTAGTTCTTTCATATTTTTTTCTTCCTTTTTTTTTAAAAAATTAGCTACATGTTTGAATATTTTTTAGTTTTTCATACAATTCCAAGGCATTGATATTCCTTCAATCCTGTCTCTTGTTATTAGTTTTTTTTTTCTGGAATATTTTATGAAGATAGTATTTTTTATGTTAAATTTCAGGTACAGAAATCCATTTTTTGGATCAACACAGTTCCAATGGTCAGCTGTGGGCCGTAATCTTTGCCTTCAGAAAGTTTCAGTTGCTGCAGATTACTCTGATTCGGTTCCTGATTCATCTAATTTCACAAGTCATCGAGGTTATCATCCACTAGAAGAAGTGAAACTTAGCAAAAGGACTCGTGAAACTCAGCTCACCTCTGCTGAAATAGCAAGGACAACTGTTGAGGTGGGTGCTAGTTTTATGGAAACATAGAATTAAAATTCCAGTGTCATAGGTCTACTTGCTGTAAATGCCATGATTTTTTCTCTGTGTAAGAATTCATAGTCGCGCCTTTCGTTTTGTTTTAGGCTAATACCAGTGCTTTGCTGGTTTTTCCTGGATCCGTACATTGTGAACCACATGGACAAATTTCCTGGGCTGAATTTCAGTATATCATTGATGACTATGGAGGTATACTCTAGCTGTAATGTGCATGAATAATCATATGTAAAACATCAACTTGGTTGATTTGACCTAATCCTCCTTTTCTATTATGAATTTCTTCTCAGACATATTCTTTGAGATTTTTGATGATAGAAATATCTTACAAGATCGAGGAGCAAGCAACCCTGTGGTGAGGTCACACTTATTTATGTTTCATTGGATGAATCGAGAATATGTTTAAGGGGCAAGAGTGCAATATTCTTTTCATGCCCCCTGTGAAAACACAAAAAAAAGTCCCTGTTGATAACTGAACCAAAAAGGCAAAAACATTGGAGCACAATGGTGAACAAGTTGAATAACAGCGCAAAATTTGGGAGAATTTTCGTGTACACTCAACGTTTAGAAGTCCAACAAGCCAAAAAGCTCTTCAATAAGATGTTTTTTTGAACCCTACTATGTAAATTTAGGGTGACAGGGAAAAAGAAGACTACTAGAACTAGAGAAGCAATGTTGAGAGGTGGAGATTTTTGCATGTGAACAGGGAACTATAGAAGTGTATTCCTCTTTTATATTTTTAGTTTCTTTGGAATAAGTGCAAGAAAAAAGATTCAAGGGTTATTCCTTGTTATCCTATTTATCAGATTATTGGACACTTGTGGAATACAGTGAAAGCTTTTGGATGACTTAAGTGATGCTGTTACACTCTTGCTATGCAGTTGGTGTTATCTGTGAATGCTTAGTCCCCTTTGGAGCCTTTTTTACTGGAAATCTTCTACTCATATACGTAACCCTAAAAAGATGATTTTGTTACTAGTTAAAAGGTAATTAATGATGGAAAAATGATTAGCTATAAAATAAATTGGTTGATTCTGCCTAGATATTTATTACTGTAAATTACAAACTCTCAAAGTTTTGCTCTGGTTACTTGCCACATATTTTATTTTCAAAAAAGCAGTAGAAAAACAACTGCCCTGTAATGAAATTTTTATTTTATCTTAAAGATTTAACCTGTATTCCTTGCACAATAAAAATTTGTTCAAACAGCAGAATATGATTGGCTAAAAAAAGAAACACGGCCCTTTAAAGCCCCCTAATATCTAGGTTTAGAACCTGTCAGTCAGCTAACAGAAGGCCTGCAACATGATCAGGATGCAATTATAGGGTGTGAAGCATATGTATTTAAAAATAAGGGGTGGAATATGTAATCCCTAAAGATGCTTTTTCTTTTCTTTTTGCAAGTTACCTTAATAATCTGTTTCCTCCTTTCTGTTGCTCGAGTTGCATGAATTTGAATTTCTTCTTAAAGCATTCATGAATTCTTTTCAGAATGTTTTGATTGGGATGGATATTCCAATGTACGAGAATAAAAAGGTAGTCAATGAATACAATATTTTCAATGTTGGTAGTGAAGATGATATACCATTTGATGAGGATTACTTTGAGGTTGGTAATCACTGCTCCTCATTTCTGGGTTGAATCTTGCACATCCTTATGAGTTATTCTGCAAACTGAAGTTACATGAAAATCAAATAGGTAATGGATTCGGAAGACTCTGAAGTTCCAGTTGATTGGGGAATGCCGGATACTTCCAGCTTGGTTCATCCTATTTATTTTGCCAAGTGCATGACAAAGGTGATTACAACTTGGTTTCCTTGTTAATATAGTGAATTACTGACTTGGATGGAAATCTTCATAATTCATAACTGTTCTTGGAAATCTTAATAAAGATTGTTGACAGGCAATCACTATTAATATTTTTTCAATCTTCTTTCAATTTAAGATATTTGGCATTGAACTGTTTTTATTAGCAATTGTTCTAGATGGTCATTGCTTAAGACATGGTGCCGTACCACCATGCAATGGCCTGGGACTGGCTAAATTTGTATGGTTCAGAGAACAATCATTTGGTTATGACACCCATTTCAGGTGGCATGCAGATTTTGTATCACTGCTTCTTTTTTACTTTTCCTAACAATTGAAATTGCAAATCAAATTACTAAATTGGATCCTTGGTTGTTGTCTTATGTATCTTACTTTTTTAGATAAAAGTATCCATAAAAATTTTTTATTCCTTTTTACAGTTGCTACAAATATTATAGAAGATTTCTTAAAAAGAAAAACTATTTTAAAATTTCAATTCATGCCTGTATCTTTTTATTTATATTCACCCCACTGGTAATTAAACTCCAGAATTAATAAAACCAATTCAGCAAATTAAATTGGACCCTAGTTATTTTCTTACAATGGACCTTGATTATTTTCTTGTGTTATCTTTGATGATTTTAGAAAGAATAACTTATATATTTTAACAAACTTTATTGACTTGAAAAAAGACTCATTAATTGAAAGGCAACGATTATATCTTTAAAATAAAGAGGTCATAAATGTGTAATAGATAAAACATAATCCATAACCATTTTGATCCAATCCATACCCATCCATTTGCCACCTCTATTGTTAAATACTCCTTTTGTGGTTTAGTGCATTTTGTAACTATATATAGCTTGTAACTGGGGTCTATACATTCTTATAGTACAATGATTTTAGGAAATTGTAGCACCTTTTCAAAACCTTTCTATATTATCTATCATGTGCCCAGCTTTGCACAGCAAAAAACCTAAGATACAAAGAACAAATAACGGTTGATCTAACTCATTGGAAAACAAATTGTGATTCCAACAAAGACTAATATTTAATTGAAAAAGTTCTATAAACTAAGCCAAACCTTTGATCAAGTTAGAGATTTTAATACACAAAAAAGTAAAGAAATCAAGTATTTGAGGATACAAAAAGAAATATTCCCCATAAATCTCTCGAAAGAAAACATATGTGAAGAAAACATGGAAGCAATGAAAATAATAATAGAGAAGGCATCTAAAAGTTCTTTCTGTGCCACAAATTAGGTCAGGAGTGAATTGATTGAGTTAGGTGCATGATAAATGATATAGATCAACTTTAGAAGGATGGCAGTGCTGCAAAAGGGTAGTAGGAAATTAGACCTACTCTTTTATTTTATTTTTTTTACTGTTTTAATTTACCGAATGCTTGCATCCTCACAGGCAATCAATATGGAATACTATAGAAAAATGGACCATCCATCAAATGGTGTTTCTATTGTGGGTTGTCTGAGACCAGCTTTTTCTGATGAAGAATTATACTTAAGAACGTCGTTTCACTGTGAGGATAGTGATGGCTATAATTCAGACCGTAAAGGTATCTTGTGGTTATGCTTACCTTGCTAAACCATCTAATGTAACTTCTAAAGTTTGCTTATTGATTTTTTTTTTTGTTAGGAATCCTTATAGGATTTCTAGTTGTGAAGTTACTAGCATTTGACTTTTAATAATATTAGTCAATTAGGATAAGAATTAATTTATTTTTGTAACAATTATGATTGAGAACATTTAACTAGTGCAGATCAGCTATTAGGAGGATTTTTACCAGACAACTTATTCAATCAATCAATTACATAAGTTAGAGGTTTTCATCAAACCTAAATCTCATTCCTTTATTCCAACTTCAATTCTACTCATGCTTAAGCTATGTTTCTATTTTTTATGCTGTTTTTACTGTTCTTCATTCCTACTCTTCATGTAATGGACCTACCTTTAGTTGACACACACTGGTGGAGTGGGGCTGGTGGGGATACTAAAATCAGATGGGTAATTTAAGGAACAAAATAATTGCATCGTGTAGCTGCACCAAGCTGATTTTTGGAATGGAAAGCTTCCCAGCCTACACTCTTCATTGATGGTTCTCATGTAACTTTTCACCACTTAAAAATATGAACTGTATTTATTCAATCAAGGGTAGCTCTAGATATTTAGTGTAAACCTGAGCATTCAAGAACATCCTTTTCAGTTGGTGCCATCTCTCATTTACATTAGAACATGCCTGTGATGTTGTTGTGCAATTATTCCATCACACATATATCCTTTTTGCCTCTGTAGACACAGAAATTTTGAGCTTTAACTCCAAAAGTGATGTAAGCAGCTCTGGTTCAACTCTCCATTGCTTGGAGATCATGAGAATAGAGCTATTTTCATTGTATGGATCTCAGGTACATACTTATAACCATATTTGTAGAACATAAATCATAACCTGCATGACATTTTATGTTTTCGTGTGGGTGGTTGGAAGCCCAGCTCACAGGGTTAGTAGGAATAGATTTTACTTTGAAATATAATTAAGACACGTGAACAAAAAAACAAAACATATGATTGCTTTTTTTTTTAATTAAGGCATCTGTTTTGGAATGATAGATTGTTTCACCCATTACTAAATTCTATTTGGAGGGAAAGCATTTTATAATTTGTTTATGCAGTGGTTTCCACACTTAACAATTCAATGTTGTTCTATTACAACAGTGCATTTCTTTGGATATTGCAGTCTGTGGTTAGTTTACAAGATTTTCAAGAAGCAGAGCCTGATGTCCTTGTACACTCGACTCCAGCAATTTTAGAGCACTTTAATGAAAAGGGAAGTAGATGCAATATTGCTCTTAAAGCTCTTTGCAAGAAGAAGAAGGGTCTTCATGTTGAGGTAAATAAATGCTTTTGGGTGCTATCCCTCTATATTTCTGGTTTCTTGTATCAGATATTGTGCAAGCTGTACGCAGCGTGTTTATTTGCTATGATCTGTAGAACACATTTCTTGTTCACTTGGATGTGTTGAAATTGTGTCATAGGCACTTGCTAACAAACCTCTGATAAAAAAGATAACTTCATTATCTTGTCTTTGTATGCTGTCCAAGCTACTCAAAGGTAAGTAGCATTATTTTAGTTCTCTTTTGGTTGTCAACACTTCTCTAAACCCTTCACTTGAAAAAGAAAACCTTGCACTCTCATTAATGACAGAAAAATAATTACAGCTTTCCACATTAAACATCAAATGAAGTGCTTAAAACATCTTTATAAAGTCGCTTAACTTGAAACCTTTCATGAAAAATCAATAAATGGATGGTCATGGAGAAGAAAATTCCAAACCAAGGTGGCTTGTTGATACTCAGAAAATCAAAATTATTGGTTACAGGATCAGCTTCAGATCTAATAGGACCCACTACTGATTTGTTTCTTCTCTCAATAAATTCTGCATCTTTTGCTTTCTTACTGACTTGAGCCCAAAACTTTATTTTGTTCTGTTTCTCTCCTTCTTGAAACTCTTTCAGAAAAGTATCCTGGATGACCATGATAACAGGTTCTTGATTGTTAAATCTGTTTTTAACAACAATTTGGAGCCAAAAAGTTCTTTGTTCAACCATTCAACTTATTGTTGAAATCTTGAATTTGCTTCCTTATATTCACATTCTTCTGTACATGCATCAACATTTTGAGGCAGAACAAAATTGCCTGGTCAAACTGAACAAGATTGAATATGATCTAACCATTCTATCACATCATCGTCAAGTTTGCAGCTAAGCTTCATCCTTTGATCTTCAGGAATCTCATTAAACTCACAATGGGTCTCAAGTTTTGACAACCACTTACAAAATGTTTTGTCAAGTAACTTGCAGTCAGAAAATTCTTGAAAACCAAGAATGCATTTATGAATAGATTGTCTATGAGAAATATTCTGACCGCAAAAAATAATGTTGTAACAATTCCATAATAGGACTCTTGAACGATTCATCTCTTCCTTATCACCAGTTTTGCAAAATTCTTTGACCTCCATGTTATGCCTTAAAATCACTCGCAAATCTTATTCTATTGCTTCCTGAGATAGAACAAAAGCAAAACACAATCTAATATGCAATTGAGTCTGTAAGAGAGGCAAAATTTATCAAACAATAAGCTTCCAAAGAGAAGCTATAAATTTATTAAAGAGAAGCTATAAATTTATTAGTAGAAATTAACTCGTTTTGCCTTGTGTTTTAATTTATAAGCTATAAAAACCTAATCGGAATGAAAGTGGATGTCAAAATATGCATCTTGCCTTTGCACTATTCAATCAGGTCTTGTTTGATAGTAAACCATATCAGGCTTGCTGAAAAAAACCACACCAGTCTATCATATTATTGCGATGAAAATTAGAAATAGGGATTTGATTGGAGTCTCATTTGCAACATTCGTGTATCTCTGTTTAAGAAAAGACACTTCTGTAGTGTTTATGAGAAACTTCTGTCTGCATTCCTGCTTAAGATCAGTTATTTACTGTCTGCACCCCTTTGATCTTATACAGAGAGCTAATTTGGTTGGGGTTGATAGCCTTGGCATGGATGTTAGAATTTTCTCTGGGGTGGAAGCACGAACTCATCGATTTCCCTTCAAAGTCCGGGTAAGTAATCTAAGGCACAGTTGAGATGTGTAGAATAGAAAATGACTTATCCAGGTTATGTCAGGTAATAGATTTTCTGATGTGAAAGCCTATCTGAATGTACAGTTGTAACTGTTCAAATTGTCTGGTTCCTACCAAAGTTGAAACAGTGTCAAATATGCTGAATAAGTTCTTTTGCATCATGCATTTGTAAAAATCAGTAGTGTTATTTGCTTAAATTTTCACCGGAAAACCATCTTACCTTTCGTATTTTATGTGCATGTTTAATGCATGTTCATCTCTTTTGAAATTGGTCCATAAAGTACAACACTTCTTTTGAAATATTGCATAGTAGTTACTTCTCATTCCAAAAATGTCCCTCGGCATTAGCCATACTATTTCTCTTTGAAAATTTTACATCACGTGATATGTTTTGTGAGATGTCAACCACTCTCCTCTTGACCTTTTCAAAAGTATTTTGCAAATCTTTCTTTGAAGTGCCTTTCTTCTAGCTAGATGCATATTTGTGTTTTGGGTACCAATCAAGTGCCATATAGCTCTCTAATTTTTCTTTAAACATCATTCTCGCTATTGCTTTTTGCTGGAAGGTGCCTCATTCATTTTTCAACATCATTTGCTGGAATTTCCAAGCCTGGGTCAGAAGCTTTTGTTTCATTCATTTTTTCACTGCTGTGGGAAACTATGGATGTTTCTCTGAAAACTTGACCTTTGAGCACTTCTGTAGAATTCATTATAGTGGTACAATCTTCTGCCCTCTGATGTAAGGTTGTTTACTCCACATGTGAGTTCTTTTATATGAGAGGCACTGGAAATGTAACTGGTTGATGAGTTGAACGTTTCATGTACTATAAGGGCAATGTGTGCTTGCATTCATGTGCATTTTCTTGCCACCTTTTTACTTATGCGGGAAAACAAGTACCGACCACATGTACAAGCTAGGAAGATTTAAGTTTTTCTGGTGCTTCGAAAGTCAACAGAGGCGTTCATTGTTCTTCAGATTGATGACATGGATTGATGAATGTCTTGACACTCTATCCAGGACCAAAGTTTGCCCGTCTGTTGATATTTTTTGTCTATATAATTTGCAGGCTACCTGTAAAACTGCTGCACAAAAGCAGATTCATCAGCTGTTGTTCCCCAGGGCTCGCCGAAAAAAGTTTAAAACTCACGAAGAAGAGCTTGGTGACTCGTATTTCTAACCTTGACGAGGGAACAAGTGATTAATTTTTATAATAAAGTCCACGCTTGGTGGCTCGCTTTTCTTCCGTTTGTTTAATCTGCTGGAGATTTGTCAGCAAAAGGTCGTTGTACTAACATATTTGTACATTATTTCATCTGTTCATCCAATCTTATTGACATAATTTCTTTATGCTGTGCACCCCAATCCATCATTCTTTAAGTTTTCAAGCTAGACGAACAACTCGAGGGTGGGAACGAGGGAGCGGTGGCAAAAATCTTTGGTTATGCGCTTACGATGTTTAAGCTTTAGCCACACATGCTGGTGAGACCAGGAAGCAAATATAGAGAAATTGGTATGCTTCTCTTGGTTTTTTTTTTTTTTTGCCATTTAAGTTCAATATCCTTTGCTGTTGCCCCACAAAAATAGCTAAAAAGTTTTCTGACATGAAACCACTTGTCAAGTTGGTGAAACAAATCCCAAAACATTCTAAACATTAAGAGAGGTTAAGAATATACTTTAGATTTTGACCGATGATATGAGTAAGGCAACAACGTGTAATACAACGTAAAAAGTTACGAAAATAAGGACTGCAATTATGCATAAAAAATTACTTCAAGCTGCAAATTGGTGATTATTGACCCCCCCTACTTTTCTGCTAACCATTACCCCCAACTTAGCTGACACCTATAGTTTGTTGGAGCAGCAGTGATACGTGCGCTCTTTCTAATCCCTGAAAGCAGATCCTGCATTACGATTTTTAGCTCCTGAGACTTTTCCCATGTGCTCGTTTTTCGAGTTTTATCTGCGTCTAGTGCCTTATTATGACTTCTTCCCCCACACATCTTTTCCCACATTCTTGCTCTCAATGTCTTGCTCATCTGCAATGCTGGTGCTAGCAATATCAGGCTTACTACTATCCCTGGTTTTTGAGCTCCCAGGGATGGTTTTTTGACCGCGGTTTCCAGAACAAGCCTCCTCGTCGAAATGTTTACTTCTTTCCACATCTTCATCACCAGCATCAGCATGGTGTTGATCCTCTTCCTTGTCACCCCTGCATAAACAACATAAGAGGTGGGCACATGTGATATGGTTTGCTAACAGAAGAGATAAAATGACCGATCATCATGTTACCAAAGGATGAGATGGAGACCACATGACAAGAATGGTGATATTCATTTTCATTCCCGTGCACCAGAGTGAAATTTCAGAGATATCAGACATTTTTCAACTGCATGCCAGCGAGTCATTTTCCTAAACTGAGTTGTCCGTGAAAAAGTAGTGGTTTAGGAAGCATAGAGCTTCCATACTAACACACTTTTTATCACATTATGTAAAGAATAGCGGCATTCATAGATAAAGACAGTGAATAGAGACCATCCTGTAATCATAGATTGTGACACTATTAAACCTTCACGAAAACTAATTCTTTTAACTTAAACTTATATTTAAAATAAATTGGGTCCCATCATTACACAATTTTTACGCATCTACCAAACATCCTTAACCTTTACCCTTCAATTACTTTTTTAAACCCTTGACACTTGACCTCTTAAAATTTAACCTCCAATTTTTAACCATGAACTAAACACAAGCTAAGAAAATGCCAAAAAAATAAAAAGAAAAATAGAAAAGAAAAGAAAAGAAAGAAAAAACCTGGAAATTCTAACTTCCAATTCCAGTGAATACACGTTAGCCTATCCTCAAAGCATGAAGAATATTGCAGATAAGTGTCTTCATAGAAAAGTAACTTACAATGATGGACCAGGGCAGCTAAAATGAATGGAGCATCCTTAACATGACAGAATTGGGAATAGCCTAACCACTCAAACACCATCAAGGTCCGTTTCATGTAGCCTTAACTACGCAAAGCTAGTGTACAAACCTAACATGGCTAAATATTACCATTTTTTGAACCTTGTATCAAAAGTCTGTCAGACCTACTTCATCCAAAATATTTTCCATAATCTTACCTCTCTAACCCTAACAGGGTTGAGCTTTGTAAGGACATACAGTTCATTCAAACTAGAACTTCACTCATTTGCTAGTTAGTGCTCCTGATGAAGGAGCTTAGGTAAACAGCAAAGCCAAAGATTTCTGTTTTTCTTATGAATTTATCATATGAAAAGAAGAGAAATATTCAAAGCAAAATCCAAAAAGTTGCATACCCAGAATAAACGATCAACCCAACAGCAACAGCAGCGAAGGCGACAAAGTACATCCAATCAACCTGATCAATGAGAAAATTCCCATCAGTGAGAAAATTCCAAGTGTTAACATTTGAACTTGCATGATACTAGAATTCTCACATTCATACTATGTTATTAGTTAACAAACCTTCTCATGATAAGCAAAGATGCGAATCACAACAGCCCACATGTCTGATGTCAGCAAAGACAAGTTGAGCATCGTGGAACCACTAATCTGTAAATAGTGGGAGTTAGAATATTTAGGTGAGCATATGCACGCACTAATATAAACCATCCATGAGGTCAGTCTAAATAACTCTTGCCATCTAGCACTGAATAAAACTCTGATAATCACACTGAATTTCACATTTGTCCAAAAGCTACCGTTGCAAGTATTAAAAAGTTGCAATTATGACAAATTATAAGATGGGTACCCTTACTGGGCTGGTGAAAAACAAGTAAAAAAAAAAAAAATACAAATCCTCTGAAGTTAAGACATAGGATGAAGGTGATGGCAGCTTGATAGTCTAGAATAAAATTTTAATGTCAAAATCAGTTAAGAAATACAGGCTTGAGCAATAACTGAAGCACAACTGATGCATATGGATTAGCTCCTTTCATGCTAGCACCAAACCATCACAGATTACATAAGTTGAAAAGTAGGCATTCCTCACACATTCATGTCCTATTTAATGGTTGGCTTGGCACCATCTCACAAAACATCAAATTTGTGCTAAAAATCGATGGATGATAAAGTAACAAATGAAAAGCACCATTAATTTAGAAAGTGATTAATGACTAATAAAAAAGCGAAACCAAAATTAACCATTGGTAGTGTATATGAGGGATAAAAACAGATTTCAACAAACATAATCGGTGTTTTAGATGCTAAGAAGATTTTAATCTAATGCATGTAAGTTACAGATTTTGAAAAAGATTTTCAATTCAAAGAGGTAGCTCACAATCATTCATCGCCCTTCAAACTACAATTTCAAGTTCTTGAATTCAAAAGCAGCCCACATTCTTACAAAGTTTTAGTTAGTTCTATGGTAACTCGTATCCATACCTTAAGCAAGATCGGGACTAAAGAGTAGAACAGAAACATTGCCACTGAAAATCCAAAAAACGGAAGAGCCTGAAACCAATAACATAAAGCAAACATGAAAAGTTAAACTCTAACCCTGATAATCCTCAACACTTCCATATGTATTAAATTTAAAGACAAACCAATTCTCTAACAATGTCAGACCAATTGATAATAATTGAATATTTAAATTCCCACATTCATTTTCATATCTTTCTCTTGAATGTTTTTCGTCTGAGCCATTATATGTGTGTATTTGAATTGATTTTGGTTAAGAATCATCTTGCACCAGAAGCAAATTACAAAGACAACACCTATACAGAACCATTAAACATGAGATGTCAAGCTATCATTCTATTGTGATTGCTGAGTCAAGTGAACAGGAATAAAAGGAAAAACATGTGTAAGATACATATGCTTTGGAAGAAGAGGATGGACAAGAAACATACTGCCCCAGCTGACCAGTGAATGGCTTTAACTTCGTTGCGCTCCAGAATACTTCTGTAGATATCACTAAGGGATACAATTGCCAAAAGCAATTAAACAATTTGCCAACATTGAACAGCACGATCAAGTTAGCCAAAGTGATCACGAGTTTTGGATATCATGAAGTTTTAAAGTCGATCGTAGACAATTTACACAGAATAAATTAAAGCAACTCATCAGTAGAAAGGTTGATGTTCCTCATAGCCATCAACCTTAGCCATTAAGTTAAGGATACATTTGAATGGCACTGATTATGGCACCAAAAAAGCCCAGAAGCGACATGAGCTCAACTCTATCAGCATTTTTTACAAGAAACTCCTGCATAACAGAAGGAAATAAATGAAGATAAACCTTTTCTATTTACTGTGACAAGTATAACAATTTATATCCTTAATATCTGTATTGCTTTAAGCCCCCATTGTCTTGAAATGATGAATAAAAACTAAGACTTTAAACTATTTAAGAGAACAATTATTTACAATTCATAAATAAGAAATCTTCTAACCAATATCTGGAAAATCAACTTCAGACCTAAATCACTCTCCAAAAAAAAAAATCAGACCTAAACCTCAAATGAAAAAAGCCAAGCACCATGTTTCTCTGTGTTTTCCTTTTCCTTTTTGTTTTTGGTTGCCGTTTTTATATGAAAAAGTTATGCAGCACATATTAATAGGAGGGTGACAAATTTTTAACCTGCCTCCAAGGCCAAACTGAAAACCTAAACTTAAAAAAAAAGTTGGATTAAGACTATCAATTTATACACGTTATAATTAGCTAAACAAAAAGTCAGTAACACTTCTTTGAAAAAGTAAGATCATGAGAGAACAATTACCAAATGGAAGCAGCATGGAGGATCAGAGAACAAGCACTGATTTTCAACTAGACAAAATTATGCAATTTGGCTTACCTCACTGACATTACTGATAGCATACAGCGTTGCCCCAGCAATAACAAGAGCATCTCCTTTACGAGGGTTGCTCCCACCTACAAAAAGAAGTCCACTTGTTAAGAGATTAAAATTCAATTCTATGAGACAAAACTGTAATGGAAATGGTTACGAGATGTTATACACAACAACAATTTGCATCTCAAAAATGAGAGTTTAAGTACATTCAGTATCTCCAGAAAGGAGAATCAGGGCATACAAGGTAGATTGATAATACCTTAGAAAATGTTGTCTTATAGCTGTAGGGAATACTGTTTTCAATATCTTTCCACGCTCAATATATCAATGGCCACATCCCAGAAGGAACCACAGGTTCATGAACAAGAACTAAAGCACACATGTATATAGTAAAACAAAACTATTCTCCTATCTAGCACATTCATTTAGAGAGTGAAATGAGAGAGAAATCAAAAAACCCTTGCCTACCTTACAAGTGAGTGAAACTATCAAAACACGAACATAACATACTATCCTCAAAGACAGCTAAATGAAATTGGAAAATATTCCATCCAAAAGCTACATTATGATTTAACTTAAGGTCATGGAACAGACATCAGTCAAACACTAAAGAAAAATTAATTAAAGAGATAGGGCAAAGTTACCTGATCGATCACCAGTGTGAACATCTGAAAAAACAACCATAACAAGGCCTGCAACACAAACTACTACTCCAGCTATTTTCTTGAACCTGTACTTTGTGCTCAAGAAAAACCATGTAAGAACCATAACAGAAGGGATTGACCAACAGTCCAGCAGCATGACACTCGTGATCGATGTGTATTGATAGGCCTTCACCACTGCCCATGAATGGAGACGAGATCAATTATCGTAAGCATGATTCACTTTAACAATCACAATTCACTATTTATACTTCACTAATGAAAGGCCTAAGTGGCATTTCTTCTGAAAATATAAAATGCAAGCGCCAGTGAGGTCAGTGACATCAAGTTAGAATAACTTGTTCCCATTATCAATTCTTCTACAAATTGTTTAAAACATGTAGCAGAACAGATACATCAGCAGCAGATGCAACTCCATACTGCTGAGAACTCGTGAGAAGTAACCCGCTTCATGATTTACACTGCCACAAGGTGCGAAATATCTATTTGGAGTACTTTACTCTCGTTTATATTATCACAACTAGATACTAATCAGAGAGAATGCACAGGCTTCGGTGAAAGATCGCCAGTAGCAAATTGATTATTTGCTTTATAATCAAGAGATATGCAATTTCCTAGTACATCTTCAGGATTCTTTAACCTCGTAGTACTAAAAATACAGGATTAGTAAAAGAAAAAAATTACAATCAAATGAAGAATATAGTTAGTACAAATGTTTAGCTAAAAAGTTAACAGGAGAGCAGAAAATAAATAACCTATATACCCAGTCAGTAGCACCCGTAGAGTAAAGACTCACCAAGAAAATTGGCCTCTACATCGACCAATGAAAGAATAGCATAGTAGTACCATTTTGCCTGCACAAATTCCAAAAGGAGATCCAAAAACATCAACATCTAATATTAAAATTGCAGTCAAGAAAGATGAAAACAGAGAAATTTGAGCAAAAAAATCTTCGCTATAAACTCAAATTGGTTTATATTGCATCACTAATCTACCCCGAGTAATTATTTCATCAGGAACTCTCCTATCACCTCAAAAAAGACCAAGCGGAATTTCCTTCGATTTTTTATGTGCCTAACTTCTAACACCCGTCCACTGCATCCCTGCAGCTTAAATACGAACATCCAATGAAGACATTAATTCTAATGAATCACTTCCCAGCCCTCATGAAAGCTCCAGTGATAGAAGTAAACTCAGCAAACGAGTTCAGTAGCACTTAAATTATATACTATACTAATTACATCTACTAAATAATGGAAAAAAATGGAAGAAAAAATTTAAGTAAGAAGATGAAGCAAAGAAATTCACCTTAAGTGCTTGCTTCCGATAAAGCATAATACTTCCATAAACAATGGCCAAGAAGACGTAGTTTAGAAACGACTGAGAAGTTGGTGCATTAATTCCTGAATTAGAACCAAGTTAGAATACTACAGTATAAAAAAAACACCAACAAAGTTGAGATTTTGCATTCTAACTCAAGATTTTCTTCGCAAGACAACCATCATCATCTAAACAAACAGCTATAACAACGCAGGGGGAAAAGAAGGAAACGAGTTCTGAGCAAGCAAAAGACATAAAAATTAAATGCTTGAGAAAGAAGAAAACTGGAGCTGCACCTCTTCTAGCAAGTTCAGAGGATGAAAATCCAGTAGAAGTAATGAGGAGAGAGAGAAACTGTCCCAACCCAAGAGCCACCAATGTTTTCTTCGTCCAAAACTCCTTAAAGCTCAACATTTTCTCACTCTTGCCAATCTTCTGTTAACACAAACGCAAAACAATCTACAAGGAATTTCCAAGAACCAGTTGGGTGGTTCAAGAATAATAATAAAAAAAAAACCCAACTCTTTTCTGTTCAAAGGGATTGCATTAGCAAAAGAACAAGAACCCTCTTCAGTTCTGATCTTTTTGATGATGGACAGGCCAAAGCATATAATGTTTCGCTGTTGGTGATGGTGATGGTGATGGTGATGGTGATGGTGATGGTGATGGTGATGGTGATGGTGATGGTGATGGTGATGGTGATGGTGATGGTGATGGTGATGGTGATGGTGATGGTGATGGTGATGGTGATGGTGATGGTGATGGTGATAGAATTTGAGTGGGTGACTTGACAGTTAAAGTGATAAAAGAGAGGTTTTTTTGCCAAATTGAATTTGCTCCAACAAAAAGAGAATACCAACGGCTGTTTGGAGTTCCCGGGTTCTGTGCGGAACTTGACTCCAGCCGTTGAATTTTGGGGAGAGAGTGTGAGGGAAACAAAGAGGTTCGGCGATTTTGATGGCTCAACTTTCTTCGCTGAATAAGTGTATTGTTTTTTGCTTCTATTTTACCTCATAGATCACGCACAAGAGATTTTTGAATTTTTAAATCAATTGAATAATTATAAATTATTTATCCAAAAATACTAAAATTGGGGTTTTCAATTGATCTAATTATGCATCGTTTTTCATGTTTTGAACTTTTGATCAATGGTGTTTTCACACCTGATTTTCTTAAAATAATGGTTATTTTATTTTGAAGATTGAATTATGATTTGATTTGAATGAATTTAAAACAATATTTTTAAAAAATTAAAATAATATTTTTTTAAAAAAAATCAAATAGTTCTTATCTTGAAAAGATTAATTGATTGGAATGAATCAACTACTGTTTTATTTAATTTAAAACTCAAATTAATTTAAATTTTAAATTATCAAAGTCATTAGATTTATTTGTATAACTAAATTGGATTTAAAAATATTATCAATGGTGTTTTGACACCTGATTTTCTTAAAATAATGGTTATTTTATTTTGAAGATTTAATTATGATTTGATTTGTATGAATTTAAAACAATATTTTTTAAAATTAAAATGATATTTTTTAAAAAAAAATCAAACAATTTTGATCTTGAAAAGATTAATTGATTGGAATGAATCAATTACTGTTTTATTTAATTTAAAACTCCAATTAATTTAAATTTTAAATTAACAAGTCATTAGATATATCTATCTAACTAGGCTATATTTAAAAATATTATGAATGCTGTTTTGACACTTGATTTTCTTAAAATAATGGTTATTTTATTTTAAAGATTAAATTATGATTTGATTGAATGAATTTAAAACAATATTTTTTTAAATTAAAATGATATTTTTTTTAAAAAAATCAAACAGTTCTGATCTTGAAAAGATTAATTGATTGGATGAATTACTTACTATTTAATTGAATTTAAAACTCAAATTGATTTAAATTTTAAATTATCAAGTCATTAGATTTATCTATCTAACTAACTAGATTGGATTTAAAAATATTATCAATGTTGTTTTGACACTTGATTTTCTTAAAATAATGCTTGTTTTATTTTGAAGATTAAATTATAATTTGATTTGAATGAATTTAAAACAATATTTTTTTAACATTAAAATAATACTTTTTAAAAAAAATTAAATAGTTCTTATCTTGAAAAGATTAATTGATTGGAATGAATCAACTACTGTTTTATTTCATTTAAAATTAAAATTAATTTAAATTTTCAATTATCAAGTTATTAGATTTATCTATCTAACTAAATTGGATTTAAAAATATTATCAACGGTGTTTTGACACCTGATTTTTTTAAAATAATGGTTATTTTATTTTAAAGATTAAATTATGATTTGATTTGAATGAATTTAAAACAATATTTTTAAAAAATTAAAATAATATTTTTTTAAAAAAAATCAAATAGTTCTTATCTTGAAAAGATTAATTGATTGGAATGAATCAACTACTGTTTTATTTCATTTAAAATTAAAATTAATTTAAATTTTCAATTATCAAGTTATTAGATTTATCTATCTAACTAAATTGGATTTAAAAATATTATCAATGGTGTTTTGACACCTGATTTTCTTAAAATAATGGTTATTTTATTTTGAAGATTTAATTATGATTTGATTTGAATGAATTTAAAACAATATTTTTTAAAATTAAAATGATATTTTTTTTTAAAAAAATCAAACAATTTTGATCTTGAAAAGATTAATTGATTGGAATGAATCAATTACTGTTTTATTTAATTTAAAACTCCAATTAATTTAAATTTTAAATTAACAAGTCATTAGATATATCTATCTAACTAGGCTATATTTAAAAATATTATGAATGCTGTTTTGACACTTGATTTTCTTAAAATAATGGTTATTTTATTTTAAAGATTAAATTATGATTTGATTGAATGAATTTAAAACAATATTTTTTTAAATTAAAATGATATTTTTTTTAAAAAAATCAAACAGTTCTGATCTTGAAAAGATTAATTGATTGGATGAATTACCTACTATTTAATTGAATTTAAAACTCAAATTGATTTAAATTTTAAATTATCAAGTCATTAGATTTATCTATCTAACTAACTAGATTGGATTTAAAAATATTATCAATGTTGTTTTGACACTTGATTTTCTTAAAATAATGGTTGTTTTATTTTGAAGATTAAATTATAATTTGATTTGAATGAATTTAAAACAATATTTTTTTAACATTAAAATAATACTTTTTAAAAAAAATTAAATAGTTCTTATCTTGAAAAGATTAATTGATTGGAATGAATCAACTACTGTTTTATTTCATTTAAAATTAAAATTAATTTAAATTTTCAATTATCAAGTTATTAGATTTATCTATCTAACTAAATTGGATTTAAAAATATTATCAACGGTGTTTTGACACCTGATTTTTTTAAAATAATGGTTATTTTATTTTAAAGATTAAATTATGATTTGATTTGAATGAATTTAAAACAATATTTTTTAAAATTAAAATAATATTTTTTTAAAAAAATCAACCAGTTCTTATCTTGAAAAAATTAATTAATGGAAATGAATTAATTACTATTTTATTTAATTTAAAACTCAAATTAATTTAAATTTTAAATTATCAAGTTATTAGATTTATCTATCTAACTAGATTGGATTTAAAATATTATCAATGGTGTTTTGACACCTGATTTTCTTAAAATAATAATTATTTTATTTTGAAGATTTAATTATGATTTGATTTAAATAAATTTAAAATAATATTTTTTTAAATGAAAATAATATTTTTAAAAAAAATCAAACAATTCTTATCTTGAAAAGATTAATTGATTTGAATGAATGAACTACAGTTTTATTTAATTTAAAACTTAAATTAATTTAAATTTTAAATTATCAAGTCATTAAATTTATCTATCTAACTAGATTGGATTTAAAAATATTATCAATGTTTTCAAAAATAAATAATTAAAAAAATATTATAATGAGTTATGTTATTCTCGCTATTTTGTAAATTGCCAAACATCTTTCTAATTTATTCATAAAAATATAGGAAAATATTTTAATATTTTTGTGATTTAATTAGCAAAAATGACGTATTAGAATAATATTAACTTCCATTATTAACCTGGACGTCGATTAGAAGGCTTGGACGGACTCATTTATTTATTTGTTTTGAGACATAAACATCCACCTCTTCTTACGCCTTCATGCATCCACATAAAGAGTTGACTTTATGATCCCCTTTTTAATTTTTTTTATATATATATAGAATAATTATTAGGCAGGACAGAGCAGCTCTTAAAACCACAACGAGAATTCTTGTTTTTTGTGTTTTAAAACTTTTTTTAAAAAATAAATTTTATTTTTTTTAGTTCAAGTTAATTTTTTGCTATTTTTAAATTTTTTTATGCAATAATATCAAAAATAAATTTTAAAAAATATATGCAATAATATCAAAAAAAAATAAAAAAAAATAAAAAAAATCTATTACATTTCTTGTTAAAGGCTTTCACCACCACTAGATGAGAGGGTAGTGGGAATGTTTAATTTTACTTGTTATTAGAGAAATTTTAGCTTATTCAGTGAAATATATTTATAAAACTCAGTGCAATGTATAATATTGTTCCAGATTTTAGTTCTTACTTTTGCAGGTTAACTTTGATATAAATTAATCTAAATTGATTTTATTTTAAGATTTTTTATAAATAAAATGATATCATTTAAAATTTTTAAAATTAATTTTACTTGAATTTTAATTGGATTAATGAAGTTCTGAATTAGCATATTATTTTATTCAGATTTAATGAAGTTAATTTTTATATAGTTTGACATGAAACCACTAGATTGATCACCAAATCAGAGAATATTATTAATAATTAACTCGTAAATAAACAATTTTTCGTAAATAAACTAATGTATGCATGCGCAGAGGCAGTAGTCCCACATAAGAGTCACCACTTTCTTTTTTAATAATAATAATAATAAATAAATAAATAAAAGGCCAAAAGCTTCATGATAATCTTTTTGACCGAAGATTCTGCTTGCATTGGCAATAGAGTTCGCAAAAAGGAAAATGCAAAGCATAAAGGACAGAAAGCTTCTTTTTCCTTGCTAAGCAAAAGTGGCTATTTCCACACCCTTCCATCCCCTCGAAGCTTGACTAGCCAAACAGGGATGAAGTTAAAGCAAAGAGGAAGTTTTATATTTGACAAAGTACAGATAATTTCATAAAAAAAATGTAGAGGCATTAGTGATTTAATGAAGCATGTAAGAGGCTGCATTGTGGATTTACGTGGTAAAATAATTTTTTTTTAATATTTATCTCTTAGTTTTTGTTTTTAGTTGGTCTTTTAAATATTAAATTGATCTTTATAATTTATTTTTATATTTGTTTATGGAAATTGTACTGTGTATGGAAATATTTTATCATTTAATTAATACTTGATTTGATAAAAATAAATTCAAACTTGAAAAAAATTAGAAATTTGAGAATTAAAATTAAAGATTAAATAAGTGTTCGATCCCTTTTATTTGCTAACATTAAAGACTGATTTGCATTGTAAATGAACCTTTTATTTGTTAACATTAGAGACTGATTTGCATTGTAAATGGACCTTTTATTTGCTAATATTAGAGACTGATTTGCATTGTAAATGGATTGTTTTATTTTTTTGGTAACTCAACCTTTTTTCTTCTAGTTTTATTTTTTTATATTGATTTTTTTTATTTTGACTTTGTTGTTTATTTTGGTTGTCAAGATATGACGCTCTTATAATGTCTAAAAAAGATTTTGATGCTAGATTAATATTCGAGTTGATAAAATAAAATAAAATAATATTGATGTAAAACAATTGAATGTTTTGGGAATGCAGTTTCAACCGCTTTCCCAAACACTGCCTTAGTTGTGGAACAATATCATAGATGGTTGCATTGGAAGGGACATAATGAGATATTCATGATGGGCGCAGTATATGTGATATTTGGTGGCGTATTGAGGCCTTTTTATTTTTCTTATTCTTTCTCTTTTTTCTATCCTTTTCTTGATACTCACGATACTCTGCCAAAAAATAAATTTACCCTATTATTTTATTTTATTTTATTTTTAATTTGATCATTATTTTTTTGATTTTGATTTATTTATTTATTTATTTTTATTTAGGTCATTTCTTAAAAAATAAATTTTTTTCAATTTCATCATTTGTTATTAGGTTAATTAGGAATTAGCCTTCATGGTTTTCTTATGGGAGCGATCTTAGTCTCATAACTTGGGTCTTGATTTTGAAATGTTAACCTAGGTTGACATTGTTTTTCTAATACTGATTTTTCTTTTCAATATTTTTTTTAGCATTGGGTTTGTTAGGAATTAAAATTTGTGATTTTCTTTGTTTTTCTTTCTATAGTGTTATCTTGGTCTAATAGCCTCGGTCATAGGTTTATAGTGTTAGCTCTAGTAGCTCGGGTCATTTTTCAAGTTTTTTTTTTAATTTGATTATTTTTTTGGTTTTATCATTTAATATTAGATTGAGATTTGTTTAAAAATTGAGTTTCATGACTTTTTTTATTTTTTCCTTCTATTAGGTTATTATGTTCACATGACCTGACTCATATTGGTTTGACTCCTTTACCTGGGGTTGGTGTTTTTTCATTTGTTTACTAATTATTTTTTCTTCAATTTCATCCGTTTACTTTTTAATTGTTAAAAATTGAGCATATATTTTTTTATTTATTTGCTTTCTATAGGTTATTTTAGCCTCAAAACCTGATTACAGATTTGACATGCTAACTCGAGTTGACTTAAATTATTTTTTTAACTTTTTTATCCAACATTAAGTTGTTTAGGAATTGAGTTTATTTTTCCTTTATTATTAGCATTTAATTTCTAAAAACTATAAATAAAAAATCAAGAAGATTGTGAGGCATTTGATCATAATTTTATTTTTTATTTTTCATAAAATTAATATATTCACTCATGGTAGGTATGGCCTCCTAGAAGAATTGATGAGTTTATTTTGACCTTTTGATATTGTATTGTGTTGATTATATTTATTTTCAATTGGAGTGTTCTTGTATAGATTAAAACTATTGATAAATATTAATAAAATACAACGAGAAATAATTTCAAAAATACATATAGACTGTCATATTAGTAATACTGGATTTGGGGCATCTCAAAGTTAGAATAGGACTAGAATAGGGGTCTGCAAAAAATATTTTTTTTCTCCACCTCCCTCTTGAATAATTATAAATTTTAACCTTAAAATTAGTCATTTTTAACATTTGCCTCCTAAATTTTTGTTTTTAATTTGCACCCCCAAATCTAATCTCCCGGCCGCTCCCTGTCTTGAGGGTTGTGTCAGGATCGGGTACAAGCCTCTAAGAGATTGGGTAGAGATATTCGAGTGTTGAGTTGAGATCAAGTATGAGGTACATAAGGAATACAATGAGACCGGACTACAGTGGTCAAGTGTCTATATTTTATTTTTTAAAGTTTTTTAATTTAAAATAATATCTATTTATTAAGATTTATTTTTATATCACTATATCAAACCAATTAAAAATATATAAATAATTAATTTAAAATTGAAATAATTTTAAGAATTTTAAATAATAATTAAACTACCAAATGAGAGCCCTCCAAGCTACGCCCAACTTTTTTGGAGTTGGACGGAGGTTAAGTTCAAGGAAATCCCGGATTAAGATTACCATAATGAAGGATTTAGTCGAGACCAATTAAAGTATAGAACCGCATCCTTCAATTTTAGATAGCATGAGTATCAATCTTATTTATTAATTTATTAAAAAAACAAAAAAAAAACTCTAACCAAATAAATTTTCTTGTTTTTTTATTGAAAAATAACAAAAAGAAAAAAGAAAAAGAAAAAGGAAAAAGATAACAAACGATCCTTGTTTTTTTATTTAAAAATACTGAAAAGAAAAAAAAAGAAAAAGGAAGAAGATACCAAACGATCCTTAATAATATTTAAATTTTAAAAACTCTAAAAAACGTGACATGATGATAAAAAATTTAAAATTTATATAACAGGTCTTCAGTTCGAGTTAAAGCATGTATCTCTTATAAGAGTATAAAAAAATTGAGGTTTTACTCCACCTACAAAATACTTTTTTTGGAAAGATATGATTTTCTCAAATTTAAAAAAAATATATTTAATAATTCAATTTGAGTTATTATAATTCTATTGAATATGGGATGGAATCAACATAATTGTGAGTACATATTTAATCTACTGTAATTATGAACCAAAGTATATATAAAAAATTAATTAATAAATAACGTAAAGAGCTATTGCTTATTCAGATGGAATATTAATTCCAACTTCAAAAAAAAGCTTAATATGAATGGATTTTATATATACCATGAAGGCATACACTACAATGCTATGATTGAGTTTGGTTGTAAATCCGTGGAGGGGGCATATATTCTTAATTAGGAATATGTTGTACATAAAATTCTTTCTAAGCTTTTTCTTTATTTTTATATTTTAACTTGTTTGGTCCGTCCTCTTTATTTTCTTTGATAAAAAGGGAACAAGGAGCTCCAACAGAAGGAACTTCTTTTCCCTTCAAAACATTCGATTTGTGTCCTATCTTGCTACCCACTTAAAAAGCATCAATACACACACACACACACACACATACATATATATATATACATACATATATATATATATATATATATGTTTAATCGTTT
Organism: Populus euphratica; assembly: GCF_000495115.2. NCBI lineage: Eukaryota > Viridiplantae > Streptophyta > Magnoliopsida > Malpighiales > Salicaceae > Populus > Populus euphratica. The sequence goes on from NW_011499957.1 coordinate 643,233, forward strand.
GTTTTAGTATTTTAAAAATATTTTTTTAAAAAAATATTATTTATTTATTTTAAATTATTATATTTTTAATATTTTCAAATTAATTTGATGTGTTAATATTAAAAATAATTTTAATAAACATTAACATATATTTAGCTAAAAAACTTATTTGAAAAACAATAATAATTATAATGCAAAACAAATGCAGTGATCAAACACTTGAGTTAAGCATAATAAAAAAATCCTTTTTCAATTGAAATATTTTCAAAGATTTAACATATTTATTATGTAGTTCAAGTTTAGATTTCAGACCTAGGTTATTTTTTTTTCAATGTAAAAAAAAATTTCTTAGTGTTGCTAGTGTGCTTTCTAGTAAATTTTTATTTTTAATTATAAATTTAAAATATAATATATATTCAAAAATATTTTTTTTACATTAACATGATTATATATTAAATAATATTTAAAAAAAATATTAAAATAATAATATATTAAATTAACTTGGGTCAACCTGAGTTAATTTGATAAATTTACGAACTGGGCAATGATAATTCTATCAAAAATAAATTGAAATAAATCATAAAATTTAATTTTTAATTAATTAAATATTAAAAATAAAATAAAATAATATTAAATAAAAAGCTAAAAAACACTCAAATTAATTTGAAATCAAATTATTAAATCTAAAGTCTAAATCCTGACACATATATTGCGTTGGTAGAGCTGAATACTCTGCAAATCCAGTAGACATGTACGGCACAACGGGGATGACAGGCGTGCATGTCAGGGCTCGAACCCAGGTGCAGTGGAAGGAGACAAGCCCCTTCCACCGCTAGGTCAAGCACTGGTTTGCGATATATTAAAGATTATGATAGCGATTAAGTATTTTAAAAAAAATATATATATTAAAATAATATATTTTTAAAAATTATTTTTAAAATTGACACTCAAAACAATATATATATATAAATTTATAGTATTTTAAAGAAAAAACTATGAATCTAAATTCTCAATAATTTAATAAAAAAATAAAATCAATAAAAAAAATTCTAGAAAAAAAATCATTAAAAAAAACTATAAAGAAACATTATAGTAATTTATAGTGTTTTAAAAAAAAAGAAAAAACTATGAATCTAAATTCTCAATAATTTAATAAAAAAATAAAATCAATAAAAAAAATTCTGGAAAAAAAATCATTAAAAAAAAACTATAAAGAAACATTATAGCAATCTATAGTGTTTTAAAAAAAAAACTAAAAAGCTAAATTTTTAAACAACTCTATATTAAAAAAATCAACAAAAGCAATTATAAAAAAACAAATAAAAAAATAAGAAGAATACAATTTTGAAAAAAAAAAGCAAAAGCAAAATAAAAAATTTAAATAAAAACATATAGGGAAAGTTAAAGCTAAATTCTCAACTAGCTAAATATTAAAAAAAATTGACAAAGATAATTTAAAAAAAAACATATGGAAAAACACTGTAGTAAAACAAAAATTATGTGAGGAAAGATTATAACAATTCACAGTATCTTAGAACAAAAATCTATAAAGAATAATTCTCAACCAACTCAGTATAAAAAAATAAAATCGACAAAGACCATTATGAAAAAAAAACCATAAAAACATGTAGGGGAACATTGTTTCATGTTTTTTTTTTTTTAAATTACAATACTAAATTCTCAACTAGTTTAATATTAAAAAAATAAAAAAATAATTTAAAAAAACACAAAAAAAGAATTAAAAAACAAAAGAAGAATACAATCTTGGAAAAAAAGAAAAAAAACGTGTAAAACCCAAAACAATATTGGGTAAAAAAAAATAAACAAAAAAAAAAGACAAGACACAAGAAAACAAAAAAAAAGGAAAAAACAAAACAAAAAGACAAAACAAATTTTTTTTTATTTGATCATTTAACATTGTGTTTATATTGGTTTAGAGTTAGCTTAAAAATTGAGTTTCATAACTTTTTTTATTTGACTTTCTATTAGGTTATTATATTTGTATGATCTGGTTTTTGTGGTTTGGCACCCTTAATTGAATTTATTGGTGTTTTTCTTATTATTTTTTATAATATATTTTTTTAAGTTTATCATTTTATATTTGAATTGTTAAAAATTAAACATTGTAATTTTTTTTATTTACTTTCTATAAGATTATTGTGATTTCTCAATCCGATTACTGGTTTAACATGCTAATTTAAGTTGATTCAGTTTATTTTTTTTAAAAGTTTATTGTCTAATATTAGGTATTAGGTTTTTTATGGATTAAGTTTCAGAGTTTTTTTTATAGAAAATATTCTTTTATACAGTTTATTATAATTATTTTTTAATTTTTAATTTCATCTATTTACTATAGTTTATATATATATATATATACACAGAGAGAGATGAAGCCATTTGGTATATTACCTAAATTGTAAAAAAAATTATTCTTTTTTTATGTAATTTCGTTTTTGGCTGGAACCAAACCACCCACCTATCTAGTTATTAAATTACATGATATTTTTAAAATTAATAAATTTATTTTATAATTTGTATTTTTGAAAAATCATATTTAATTGTGTTGTCCATAATATGTTTTTTAAAAAATACAATTCAAATAATTTTTATTTATTCTTCCCTTTTCTTTTAGTTTGGAAGTGAGTTTATTTAAAACGAAAACTTTAATGATGAATTTATTTGTCTTAAAAATAATCCAAAGATATTATCGGTTATTTATTATTTTTTTCATAGAACTTCCCATGTGAAAACTAGAATGAGTCCCATTTGGATTGACTCATAGAATATTAAATCCTGCCTCCTCTTCTAAAAGTCCTGAGTTCGAACCACTTATTTGTAAAATTCTTGAACCAAGACCACCCATCTAGTTATTACTATGTTTTTTTTTTATATATATAGAAAAAAAGGCTTAATATGAATGCATTTTATGCATACCATATATATACTATGATGTAAATCCGTGGAGGGGGCATATATTCTTAATTAGGAATATGTTGTATATAAAATTCTTTTTAAGCTTTTTCTTTATTTTTATATTTTAACTCGTTTGGTCCGTCCTCTTTATTTTATCTGAGAAAAAGGGAACAAGGAGCTCCAACACAAGGAACATTTTTTTCCCTTCAAAACATTCGATTTGTGTCCTATCTTGCTCGCAACAGCCGACATGCAGGATGCAGATTCCCACAGATGGAAGAAGGGGTGTATCATGCCCCATCCTCATTATTTTTAATTTTTTTTTATCGCATGCATTTAATTTCTATTTATTATGTAGTTATTACTTAACTGCATTATATAACATGTTGGGTTAATTTTTTTAATGTAAAAAATAATTTTTTAACATTGTTAACATGTTTTCTAGTAAATTTTTAGTTTTAAGCATGAATCCAAAATCTAAAATATATTGAAAGATATTTTTTAAAATATTAAGATGATAATATATTAAAAAATATTAAGATGATGATGCATTAAAAATATTAAATTAATAAAAAAACTAAAAATAAAAATTCAAATTGATTTGAATTAACTTTCTATATCTAGAACTGGAATATAGGACACACAGAACTTATATTAAATTCGTATAGGATAAAAAAAAAATTAAACTAAAAATAGTAAAAAAAAAGAAGAAGAAGAAACAAAGCATTCTTATATTAATCATTATTTTTATATTTTTAATTATTAAATAATATTTTAAAAGATGTAGAGAAAGTATTGTGGCTCCCCACATCATATGTTTTTCTTATTTTTTGTTTTTTTTGTTCATTTGTTCATTTGTTTTTTTGCTTTGCCTTTCTTTTTTTTTCCCATATTTGTTTTTTCTCTTTTTATGGGTTGTGCATGTTTTTTTTCCTTTTCTTTCCCCAAGATTGTCTTTTCTTTTTTTATTCTTTTTATTTTTTAAATTATCTTTATTGGTTTTTCTTTAATATTAAACTGGTTGAAAATTTAATTTTCTAATTTTTTCTTTAAAATATTATGAATTACTACAATATTTTTCTACACGACTTTTAGAGATGTGGTTGGCTTTTTTTTGTGAAATCCATGGAAACAACGTGTATTTTTTTACTTTCGTGCGGTGTGGTTTGTGTTTTAAAAGAATTGTACTTTAAAAAAAATCAATCACACCTCTATATCAAACACACACTGTCCTAATTCAAGATTTGGACAACGAGTTTATTAGATTAACTGATAAGTTATTTGATTTTTTTTAATATTAAAATAATATTTTTTTTCAAAATAAAACATTTCAAATAAAATCTAGCTGAGCAAGATTCATAGTCAATAAGTTACTAAATTAACTAGCGTGCTCAGGTCAGGTTTTATAATTATGTGTTACAAATACATATTTTCTCATAAAATACTATAAATTGATATAATATTTTTTTAAATAATTTTAATATTGAGCTGATTGAGAATTTAACTTTAGCTTTCCTCACATGTTTTTTTTTCCCCATTTTTTATTTGATTTTTTCTCTTTTTCCCCAAAATTGTCTTCTTCTTCTTTTTATTTTTTTGTGTTATTTTTTTCAGATTTTTTTTAATTTTATTTTTTTAATGTTGAATTGGTTGAAAATTTAGATTTATAGTTTTTTTTTTAAATATTATGGATTGCTATAGTATTTCCTCATATGGTTTTTTTAATGATTTTTTTTTCTAGAATGATCTTTGTTGATTTGTTTTCTTCATATTGAGAATTTAGTTTTGTAGGTTTTTTCTTTAAAATATTGTGGATTACTATAGTATTTCTCTACATAATTTTTTTTGCTATGATTTTTTAAAATTATCATTATTAATTTTTTTAATATTAACCTTGTTGAAAATTACAATTTTAGATTTTCTCATGAAACGTTATAGATTACTATAATATTTCTCTACTTGGTTTTTTTTCTTTTGTTTTTTATGATTTTTTTAAAATATTAAGTTAGTTAAGAATTCAGTTTCATAGTTTTTTCCTTAAAAATATCATGGATTGCAATAATTTTCTTCATATAATTTTTCTTGAATGATTTTTTCCACAAATCCACGACAATGCAGGAGCATGCCATAAGCCCATAGCATCGCATGGCATAATATTTTTTCATATGTTTTTTTCTAAAATTATTTTTGTCAAATTTATGTGTTTAATATTAAGATGGTTAAGAATTTAGTTTTGTAGTTTTTTTTCTATTTTTATGGATTTTATTATTTTATTATTAATTTGGTTGAGAATTATAACTATAACTTTCCTCACAAAACATTATAGATTGCTATAATGTTCTCTAGATAGATTTTTTTTTTTAATGATTTTTTAAATTGTCTTTGATTAAGAGTTTGACTTTGTATTTTTTTTAAAACAATGTAAATTGCTATAGTCATTCCCTACATGGTTTTTTTGTTATGATTTTTTTAAATTATCTTTATTAATTTTTTTAATATTAAGTTGGTTGAAAATTACAATTATATATTTTCTTACAAAACATTATAAATTATTATAATATTTTTCTATATAATTTTTATTTTATTTATTTTAAATTATTTTTATAATTTATTTTAAATATTATAGATTATAATAGTTTTTTTTATAGTTTTTTATAAGTTATAATAACATACAGGCTTTTCAGAAGCCTGCAGTAGCGCAGAGGCAAAGCATCTAGTTTTTCCTAAACGGAGCCGCGTAATGTGCTTTTATTGTCCTTCCCTTTATCTTTGACTTATCAATACAATAATGCATGGTTTTGGCCTTTTTCCTTTTTTTTAACATTCCATCATTCATTGACTTCGGCTGCTCCACAAATGCAAAAGTTCTGATTTTTACTTCTCCACTGTCGTAGTGGTAGGAGACTTCGGGTGTACTTAAAATTATGATTCTTCTCGCACCTGCCCTCAAGATAACTTTAAAAATAAAATATTTAATGAAAAAAAGGGGATTTTTAACATTTTATTTTTTAACAAAAAAAATATTTTATTTAAAAAATTGCTGGTGAATAAAAATTCTAACTAGTTTATGATACAAGATTGATTATATAAAAAAAATATTATCATTCCTTAAACATCCTGTCTAATAAATTATATTGCTAGTTTTGTTATAAATTATCAATATTTTATTGGTTTATACTATGATGGTTTGCGTGTAATATTTTTAACCTTGAAGTCGATGAATATTCAACTAAAAATACTTCCAACTCTAGGTAAATATTAAGTAGCTATAAAAATAAAATAAATTTAAATTAATATTTTTTATTTTTGACTCTGACATCAATAAATAAAAAATAAAATAAGTTTATTTTTACACATACACAATTTTTTTATTTTTATGTAGTAAAATAAAATACAATGAAATAAATTTAAATCAGTATTTTTATTTTTGATTTTAACATAAATAAATAAAAAAATAAATTTATATTTATATTTTTTTAATTTATGCAAACACAAATTTTTATTATTGATTTATTTTTTTGGGCTGGGTCCAGCTCAGCCCATATGGGCTGGGCTAGACCCAGCCTGGCCCCGCCAGATTTTCGCCCCGTTGAATCGGTCTTCATCCGACAGATGACGAACTGCAGGATCCAAAACGGCGTCATTTGGCATAAAAATGACAAATTATATTTTGGTCCCTGATGTTTTGAAATGTATCAATTAGGTCATTTAATCAATAAATGTTTTAATTTTACCCTTTAATTAATTTCAATTAAATCCCTAAATTTATTTAATTAATTAAATCAAAATTTAATTAAACCTGCAACCTCATTTAATTTTTCTGATTTCATTAATTAAATTAATCTAAATTTTAATTAAATTTTCAAACTTGTTAATTTTTTAATTTCTAACCAATTTACTTTTAATTTGATAATTTATACTAAACTTTAAATTTGTATTGTCTCAAACTCTATTCTTAATTTTATTTTTTTTATTTGTTTAAAAATTGAGTTATGATAATAGTTATTATAATTTAAAATATTTTTTTATTTATAAATATATTAAAATAATATTTTTTAAAATTATTTTTAAAATCAACACATCAAAATAATATAAAAATATAAAAAAATAATTTTTAACAAAAATAAATATTCAAAATTTAAAAAATACGGCCGGGCTCCAAAATGATATCTTCTTCACGCTCCTGCCACTACCGTCGTTTCGCTCTTGTTATTATTTCTACTCACGCCTTTCTGGCAGCAGGAAGGGCATGCTTATTAAACTTGATCTAGTTTTAACAAATTGAAAGGGACATGCTGGTTTTAATCTAAAAATTTACTGGCTTAGCTTATATTAAATTTTTAATATAATTGTTTAAGATATTGATCTGGTTAAAATAAAACTTAACAGGGTTAATTTAAAACTAATCCAAATCAAAATTTTAATTAAATCGTTTAAAATATTTACTTGATCAATTTTCAATTAGGTTAACAAATTGACTTTGATAAAAAGCTAAAGTAGGATTAGAACCTTGGATTTTTTATTAACTTAAAAATTCTTACAAACTCTTCAAAACAAGCAAAAATAACTCAATTTAGTTTTAATATTTTATATAGTTTCGAATAAAAGAAAACTGTTTTTTTTTTTACTTATATATATAATACGTAACACTTTATATGTTTGAAGGAGAACTCTATTTAAGAATGACAATTGGATGTGGCCCGATATCATTCTATTTAGATTGGATTTTTATTTTTATTAAAAGTTGATTTAGGAGGTATTTAGGAGTGAGGTAGTTATTGTTTTTTAAAATATTTTTATTTAAAAAATATATTAAAATAATATTTGTTATTTTTTTAAAATTAATTTTCACATTATTATATTAAAATGATCTAAAAATAAAAAAAATATTAATTTTTTTTAAAATACTTTTAAAATAAAAAACAAAAAAACACTGATAGCATTGTGTTATCCCTACTTGAAGTAATATATATATATATATATATATATATATAGCACTCGTATCTCTTGTGCCGTCTTTGCTTTTTGTATGGTTTTTGAGCGTTTAGATAAAATCATGACAAATACTTGAATATATTTGAATTTTAATTTTGGGAGAAATTCATTTAGTCTCCAAATGTTTAAAGTAAAACAAATTGTCTAAGACCAAACCTCGGCTCTACACCTACAATTTGTTTCCAGCTTAGCAATGACTTGATTTTATCATGCAATAAGATCATGCTCTAAAGTATTTGATTGGAACAATGGGAAAACTTGGTATATCAAAAGAAAAAAATGAAAATAAAAGTTCATGTACTTAATTGAGAAAAACTAAAAGTTGGTGCACCATCATTGAAATTTTTCTTTAGCAAATGTCAAAGTATATGTCAGAGAAAAGGGAACAATTAAAGTTCATATACCCAATAAAGAAAAGACATAAAGATGGTGTACTAACAGTATAGTTATCAATAAAAATAGCAAAAAAAAAAAAAAAAAAAAAAAAGCCATTTTTGATGACACGGGCCACCGATTTAGAAGTCCAATGGACTAGAAATTATTCTAACATTCTTTATTGCCTCCTTGAAACATGAATTGTAGTCTACTGCAAGCCTGCAACTAGCAGAATTTCTCGAAATCTAAAAGAAATTTCTCTGCGACAAACTTTGGGCTCCTTGCTTGTTTTCTTTTTCTTGTCCAATTGTTCTTCCATTGATCCAAAATGAGCATGATGACTACTTTTGGCCACACAGATATGTCTGTCCAAATTACACAGATTCTTATGCACTTACACATTAAAGGCATAAATTTAGCATTCAACTTCTGCCAAAATAGCATTAATCGACAGCAACTTGATCCCTCTATGTGTAAATACCACGGTTTCTAGCTAGATAACACCACATTTCCAATCTCCATAATCGCATATTTTTCTGCCAAATCTTCTCTATGAGCTGTGTAATTTTAGTTCTTGCCTGACTTTAGTAGCAGAGCAAGGTCAATATTGATCTCAGTCTCATTACACCATGACTCGGATGAGAGGCTTCAAGATTTGCTGTGGTGTGACGACAATTTTCATCGTAATTCTCGTTGCTATTTTCACAACCTTAGCATTTACGGTATTCAAGCCTAAAAATCCCAGCATCATAGCCAACCCTGTTGGTCTCGAGAACATCCAATTCGGTGTCTCTCCAAATGTGACACTGAACGTCACCCTAGGCATGGTTATCACCATTGACAATCCTAATTATGGGAGCTTCAAGTTCACCAACAGCACAGCTTATGTTGATTACCATGGAGTCATTGTGGCAGTAGTTCCGATTCAGGCAGACTTGATCCCAGCACATTCCAAGGTTAACATCACTACTTCTGTCTATCTTATGGCCGATGAGTTGATAAAAAATCCTTATTTCTTGCAAGATCTTATAGCTGGGAGATTTAACTTCGTATCGACATCTTCTTTACATGGAAAAGTTCAAGTGATCAAAATCTTGAAACTACATGCAACGGCTTTAAGCACCTGCGACATCACTCTTTTTCTTACTCCTTCGAGTATTGATTCCTCATGCAAGTCTGAAATTAAGCTATAGTTGTTAAACTCGTTGTCTGTATATATAAAAGTAATTTTCATGATCAAGTACCCGGCCTTTTATTGTAGTGTTCATGAGTGCTTTGCTAAAACATTTATATTAGTCACAGTTATAAAATATGGACCAGGTCGGATCAAGAGTTGAATAGATTGATTCCTAGTATTTTTTTTTTAAATTAAAATATTATTATTATTTATTTTTAAATCAACAAATTAAAAATATAGTTTTAATCAGGTTAGACTTAGATTAACTGAGTTATAAATCAACCCGAAAATAAACTGAATTTTTTATTCTTTTATTTTTAATCGAAACTAGTCTAGACCATCTGATAAAATATTCAATTTAAGATTATAATAAAGATAATAATTTAAAATATTTTTAATATAAAAATATATTAAAATATTTTTTTATTTTTTTAAAATTATTTTTGATAAAACACATTAAAATAATCTAAAAATATAATTATTTTTTCATTTTAAAAAATTAAAATTTTTTAAAATATAATTTTACATTGCATTACCAAACACAACCTAAACCTTAAGCCACCAAACAGAAAACACTTTTACATGTCAACATCATAGGAGTCCACTGAAGCATGGATTTCTCTACCCTAATATATACACACAAAAGAACTCCAATTGAAGATAATAACAAACATACGTGGATGTAGAAGATTTTTATTTATAGATGGATGTATATTAAAAAATAAAATTTCAATCTCTATCAATTTACTTAATTAAATACTATTAACTTTTCATCAAAGAATTTTGGTATAGTGTTTTACTATGAAATAAATAATTGGCTTAACTATATTTTATTAAAAGAGTGTTTGTGATAATGATAATTTTTCAAGTATTTATTTTGAAAATATATTAAAATAATATATATTTTTTATTTTTTAAAATTTATTTTTAATATTAAGATGAAAAAACACACAAAAAAAAAATTAATATGAAGAAATTTTTTTTTCAAAGTTTCTAAAAACTCCAATTGAAATGTGGGGCAAACACCCCTTAAATATATGCATTGTTTTCCTTTTAGTATAATTTTATAATCTTTATAATGTTACATCCTACAACAATTTTGGGTTAGATCTTGAACATGTCTGTTCTCTTGTTTCCCCTGACACGTAGTATCATCAGGGTGTATTGACATAGAGTGGCAGTAGTATTATATGGATAAGAAACAAGTTGTATTTGCACTGAATCAACAATGAAAATTGAAGTTAGATTAGCATCTGACTGCGGGCATCTATCCCAGCCACCTTCATTTTAGTCCTTGCTTGAATTGGCTCTTTCTCTAAGACCGTGGTTAAGAAGTTCCGTCGCCTTACTAATTTTATTAGATGCAGCGTAACGACTCTTTTTGCTTCCGGAGTGAACTTCCTTGTCAGCTCTATAAGGGCCTCTCTTAAAGCAGAAAAAGACGAGTTCCAGTAGTCTCAGCCCCAAACCCCATTTGATAGAGTTTCATCCAAGGCAGCCCCTTAGATGGCCCTCAACGGATCAGATCATTAATATGGTTAGTCGCGCATGGTAGGTTATTGACTGATGGCAACAGATTCAAGCGACAATTGGCAGATTCTAACTATATTTGTTATTCAACGGCAGGTGAACTTTAGGATAATGTTAACTAGATATATTCTAATCTGGGTAATCAATCCCAAATTTATATTTCTAAACTCGCTTGTGATCTTATGTCCACGAGTAAACTGGATTATAATTATTGTGTTATTTTTTATGATTTTATTTGTATATTTTCAGACTAGATCTTGGGAAAGGAAGGTCATTGGTAGTGCTAGGATGACAATCGATCTTTACTACCTTGATGACATTAAGTTCAACGTCATTTTGTGAATAAATAATAGTTTGACATGTTATACTAGGACATCCTAGAATTTTTTATTTTAAATATTTATTTTTTAAGTTATTTAAACATTTGAATTGTTTATCTTTTCAATGTAAAAGTTGTTATTTATAAAAAAAAACTATTGTGTTACATATATTTCAAAATCCTATCATGTTTCAAAATTAATTTTTTAATTAATTTATAGCGTAGAGTGGAGCCCTTAAAATATCATTATTATATCTAAAAAAAATGATTTGTTATATTTATAGATATAGATGACCACATCAAATTATGTTTGTTTTATTTGATAAGTGAAAAATCTAAGGTAATAATATTGTTTAAAAATTTGTATCAAATAATATAAAACCAATATTAGACGAAGATTAATATATTTTATTATGATAATGGAACATATACTTTAATGAGCATTTATAAAAAAATTTTAAAATCAAAAGAAATTAAACATCGATCTATATATCATTACACTAATTAGAAAAATAGAATTGTTAAGAGAAAAAAGATAAATAATTAATTGAAGTGGTTTATGCCATAATATTTTCTATAAATATTCCAAAATATTTATGAGGTGAAGCTATTTTGATGGTATTCAACATGATGCCTACTCAAGTTTTGAAATTTTTTACGCCTCTAGATTGCTTGAAAATAATTTTTTTCTAATACATGAATACAATTTGATTTATCAATAAATTTTTTTGGTTTCATAATCTTTGTTCACAAACCATGAAAATTCCAATCTAAACTTGACCATAGAGGTGAAAAATATGTTTTCATCATATATAACCTAAACAAAAAAAGATATAAATGTTAAAATTATCAAACTAGGAACAACCCTGTTGGTCTCGAGAACATCCAATTCGGTGTCTCTCCAAATGTGACACTGAACGTCACCCTAGGCATGGTTATCACCATTGACAATCCTAATTATGGGAGCTTCAAGTTCACCAACAGCACAGCTTATGTTGATTACCATGGAGTCATTGTGGCAGAAGTTCCGATTCAGGCAGACTTGATCCCAGCACATTCCAAGGTTAACATCACTACTTCTGTCTATCTTATGGCCGATGAGTTGATAAAAAATCCTTATTTCTTGCAAGATCTTATAGCTGGGAGATTTAACTTCGTATCGACATCTTCTTTACATGGAAAAGTTCAAGTGATCAAAATCTTGAAACTACATGCAACGGCTTTAAGCACCTGCGACATCACTCTTTTTGTTACTCCTCCGAGTATTGATTCCTCTTGCAAGTCTGAAATTAAGCTATAGTTGTTAAACTTGTTGTCTGTATATATAAAAGTAATTTTCGTGATCAAGTAACCTGCCTTTTATTGTGGTGGTCATGAGTGCTTTGCTCAAACATTTATATTAGTTGTAGTTATAAAATACGGACCAGGTCGGATAAAATAATATTATTATTTATTTTTAAATCAATAAATTAAAAGTAAGGTTTTAATCATATTAGATTTAGATTAACCGAGTTATAAACCAACCCGAGCTTTTAACAAGATAAACTGAATTTTTTATCCTCTGGTTTTTAACTGAACCAAGTTCAGATCATCTTATAAAATATTCAATATTTTATAATAATGATATTAATTTTATTTCAACAATAATTATACCAAAAAGAGAAAAAAAAACAATAGCACAATGAAAAAAAAACAATAAAACATAAAAAACAAGAGAAATGATGGGCTAACCTTTACAGAGCATTTAAGATTATAATAAAAATAACAATTTAAAATATTTTTAATTTAAAAATATATTAAAATAATTTATTTTTATTTTTTAAAAATTATTTTTGATATTAACACATTAAAATAATCTAAAATATAATTATTTTTTATTTAAAAAAAATTAAATTTTTTTAAAATATAATTTTACACGACATTACCAAACACAGCATAAACCTTAAGCCACCAAACACAAAACACTTTTACATGTCAACATTATAGGAGTCCACTTAAGCATGGATTTCTCTACGCTAATATATATACATAAAAGAACTCCAATTGAAGATAATAACAAAAATACGTGCAAGTAGAAGATTTTTATTTATAGATGGATGTATAATAAAAAATAAAATTTCAATCTCTATCAATTTACTTAAGAATGCTAATTCACTATAGACAATTCAATTTCGACAATGAATCCCAGATTCACTGCAGAATACACACTTTTGGTAACGAATGCTGATTCATTTCAAGCAACACAACTTCGACAGCGAATGCTAATTTGTTGCCGCCCACATACTTTCGGTAACGAATGTTACTTCCTTGTAGATAACTCAATTTTGGCAGCAAATCTTTGTTGTAAATAACTTAATTTCAGCAGCGAACATTGATTCACCGCAGACAATATAACTTCGATAAAGAAAGCTAATTCGCTGCAGCCTACACGCTTTTGGCAATGAATGCTAATTCATTGTAGATAACTCAATTTCTGTAACGAATCCTAGATTCACTGCAGGACACACACTTTTGGTAGCAAACACTGATTCACAATAGGCAACACAACTTTGGTAACGAATGCTAATTCGTTACTGCCAACATATTTTTGATGGCGAATGCTAATTCACTATAGACAATTCAATTTCGACAATGAATCCCAGATTCACTACAGAACACACACTTTTGGTAACAAATGCTGATTCATTTCAAGCAACACAACTTCAACAACGAATGCTAATTTGTTGCCGCCCACACACTTTCGGCAACGAATGCTACTTCCTTGTAAATAACTCAATTTTGGCAGCAAATCCCAAATTCATTGCAGAACACACACTTTCGACCCCAAATTCATTGCAGAACACACACTTTCAACAACAAATGTTGATTTACTATAGGCAACACAACTTCAATAGAGAATACTAATTTGTTGCAGACAACTCAATTTCAGTAGGGAATCTTAGATTCATTGTAGAACACATTTTTGGCAGTGAACGTTGATTTGTTGTAGGCAACATAACTTCAGCAATGAATGCTAATTCGCTGCCGCCCACACACTTTCAGTAGTGAATGCTAATTCATTATAGACAACTTAATTTCAGTAACGAATCCTAGATTCGTGGTAGATAATTTAATTTTAGTAACGAATCCTCGATTCGCTGTAGAACACACACTTTTAACATATAATTTGTCATTAGATTTTAGTAGAGTCACATGATTTTAGCATGTACACACATATGCAATAATCAATTTGAGCACATAATTTGTCACTAAATTCTAACAGAACACATACATGCAATAATCAATTCCAACACATAATCTGTTACTAAATTCCAGCAGAACACTCACATGCAATAAGCAATTCCAACACATCTTAGCAGAATTTTGTCAAAGATTTATACCCATAAATTACTCCATAATTATATGCATGATTCTAATTTTAGCAAGGTCATCCCTCAAGCATTCGACCACCAAAATTCATGGTCTGCTAAGCCACTATTATGGTCAACCAATTACTAGATTTGTATATAGAAATTGTCCATCTCTTCCTTATGTTATTTTTTGTTTCTATTTTTTGGTCTTTTATTCAGCCCCTATTATTATCTTTCTTTCTAATTTAGTTTTTCTCCTACAATTAGTGTCAATTTCTAGGCATCCCCTTATGTTGTTTCTTCTTCCTTCGGTTCTAAGAGCCTAGAAACAGTGGAGAAAGGAGGTTTGGTTCATACCTCATGATTTACAGTAGCTTTAGAAAGGGTTTAACAAGTTTTTTCTTTCATTTTTTAGTTATGTCCCTTGTTTTCTATTCGGTTTCCTTCCCTTTTATTTTTTAGTTTAGTCGTCTGTCACACCCCTTCTCCCTTTTTGGTTTCAGCCATTTATCCTACCCTCTAACTCTTCTTTTCCATTCACATGCAATAAGATGAATATGTAGCTAAGGTGGTGTGGTTCTTTTCTTTGAATAGAAAAGGGTATGCTACAACCGTTAGGGCTGGTTTTAGGGAAGAGGAAGTTCACCTTCTCTCTCTCCTTACATTTATACTCCTCATTAAATGAGGTGGGGTTTGGGGTTGGTTTATATGTATTCTTATCCTTGTTTTGGTCTGTCCAAAAATAGTTTTGCCACTCCCTCTTATCTTCTCAAGATAGTCTGATTTGTTTCCTAAAATTTTAATTAGACTTAGTTGTTGCTAATTCAAAAATCAACAGCGAAAATACATCGCTGTGAATTTAGAAATTGGAAGCGAAAACTACGCGTTGTCTATTCAAAAATTGACAACGACGATGAAGTCATTTTTTACTTTCATTTTGTTTTTTTTTTGTGTGTTTATAGGTAAAGACATACCTATCATCCCAACATAAGATCAACTAAATTCTCCATGAGATGGTCTCGAGAATATTCCAAGTATTCCTACGTCTATTGTTCTTTATAATAATGACCTTATAGACCTTAGCATTCCTATAACTATTAAAAAATAAGTTTGATTCTAAACCAACCATTTTATTACAAAATATTTATCTTATAAAAATCTTTCTAATAATCATAGAGCTTTTAGCTTTAAGATATCTTAATTATTCATTATAAGAAATATTCAAGAAGCTTTAGATAATACAAATTTAAAGTTAGCAGCTGTAGAATAATTGAATGCTTTGATAAAAAATGACACTTGAGAAATTGTTAACTTATTAAGAGAATAGAAAAAAGTAGGGTGCAAACAAGTGTTTATGATTATATGTAAAGCTAGTTGAAGGATATAAAAAGTACAAGGCAAGGGTTATGGCAAAAGATTTGATACAAATATTGACTATCAAATTGCATTTGCTTTAATAGCTAGAATAATCTAAATTAAGGTGTTATTATCTTTAATAATGAATTTCAACTAGCCTTTACATCAATTAGATATTAAAAATGCTTTTCTAAATAAAGACTTAATAAATAAACCTTTTGTGAGCATAACACTTGGGTTTGAAGAGGGAATTGACAAAGATAAAGCTTGTAAACTAAAAAAGTCTTTATATGACCTCAACTAGTTTTTTAGAGCATGGTTTAAATGTTTTAGAAAGGCTATAAGGCATATTGTCATAACCCTTAAATGTTTTAGAAAGGCTATAAGGCATCAAAGTTATTGTCAAACAAATCATATTGTCATAACTCAATTATGAGTTATTCTCTAAAATTCTTCTTTTTTTAAATAAAAAATAAAATAAAGGTTGGCAATATAGAGAAAGCAAATAAAAGAGGACTACAAAATATGAAAAAATCAAGCTGTAATTTTTTGAGAAAATTCAAGATGTAATTGTACCTCATTATGCCAAAAATATAGAAAAAAATACAAATTCAAGGTCAAATTGAATAGTTATTGTATGAATTTGCATAAAAATCAAGTTAAAGAACATAATTAAATTTTTAATAGGTCAATATAATTTAATCAGAGGCCAAATTAAATTTTAATTATATTTAAGAATTAATTCGAGTCCAATTGAAGGATTTGATTAAATAAAGGGACTTAATTACACTTTAAATGGGCCAAATTAATTTTATTTAGGCTTAATTAGTGAAAACTTAAGTTTGAGAGCTTAATTTGGGCTTAACTGAGAAGATTATAAATTTAAGAAACCAAATTCAATTTTTACCAAGTTAATTTAGGAAAAATTGTAAGAAATTAAAATTTCGGGTTAATTAGGGGTTACATTGAAGAAATTTACAGCTAAGAACTATTTTACAAAAGGCGGCAAACTATGAGGGTCTAATTGACACATTCGAGGGGTAAAATTAAATTTTACAAAAGGCGGCAAACTATGAGGGCCTAATTGACACATTCGAGGGGTAAAATTGAAGAAATTCAAAGTTTAATGGTTAATTAGGGGTAAAATTATATAAATCCTAAACTAAGGACTATAATTCAAAAGGTGTGTAATTACAGGGTTAAAGATTGATGTTCATCCAGGGACTTAATTGCATAATATTAAGAGTTTTAAACCGATCAGGGGTGCAAGAGACAAATTAGACATTGAAGAACCGAAAAGAACTTTACCAAAATAGTGCTGTTTCGGTTACTGTTCATTTTCTTCTTTAATTTTCTCTGAAATAACTGTTCAGGTTACTTACTTTATAGGTGCATTTAATGCCTTTAAACTCCATCAAATTTGACAAAATCTACACGTAAATGATCAACTAACATCTCTCTATCTCCGGGTATGGTCCGTTTAGGTGGAATAACAACATGATGGCCGTGGTGTTTGTTTAAAGAGATAAACTCAATCAGCCTTTCCTGAAAATTTGACAGCGTGCTATACCTACTTTGAACCAACGGTTGAGATCTTCCCAACTGAATCAAGGGCTGATATTTTCTCCTAGTGTAGACAAGATTACCCTCATTCACTGTCTATACATAGAGATGGATTTCATGGTCTGAGAGAGGAAAAAATTGGATTCAAAGTCGGCCAAAAACCAACCGTTTTCCTCAATTTCTGTAATTTCTCTCTCTTTCCTTTTCCTTTCTCTTTAATATGGCCTTCAGCCACCACCATTCTTACTACCGTCATTTAATCACCATCTCCACTACTAGCGGTTGCCTAAACTCCTCACCAACCATCCACTAAGTAGCCACCGCGACTTTTTTTTTTTGTTTTCGGCCTTTCTCCTCCACAAACCTTTTTATTCTTCCTCCATCAGCTAAATCCGACCACCATTCCCTTAGTCGACGCTTCCTAAGCCATTGGCCGAATCACCTCATCACGTTCGAAACCCCCACAGTAGGCAACTTTCTCCTCCCTACTTTGCCTATTTCTTCCTTATCGTGGCTGCTATATGCAGAATTCATTTTTGCATATAGTGGCTAATCAATTAGCTTATGGTTTGGGGCGGGCCTATTATGGCCTAGCCCAACCCCTAAAAAGAAGAAGAAAGATTACATTGGGCCAAGATCGGGCCAACTATTTTTGGGTAGAGATAGGCCCAACTTTGTTCTGGGTTAAGTTCGGCCT
This sequence comes from Populus euphratica, assembly GCF_000495115.2. NCBI lineage: Eukaryota > Viridiplantae > Streptophyta > Magnoliopsida > Malpighiales > Salicaceae > Populus > Populus euphratica. The sequence goes on from NW_011499957.1 coordinate 661,487, forward strand.
AGCTATCAGCCCCGCCCACATATTTGGCAATATAATAATAATAATATTGTTATTATTATTTTAAAAAAATAAAAAAATTCAAAAATTATTTTAAAAAATTATAATTTTCTCTAATATTTTTCTATCAATTTTGCATCGTGGGATCCAATGACTTTTGTTAAGTGACCCATAAACAATGCCAGTTTCAAGCCTTTCGAGATAATTATGGGCTCCTCCCTACTAGGTTCTTGGATTGAAAGTTGATCTGATTATAGTATGACTATTGAAATTCGGCTATTGGATTACCTGCAAAACAAGCCCCCAATGAGCTTATAAACCTTCCATACTTATTATTAATATAGAATAAGTGAAGTATTTCGGGCTCTGTATGAATGCATAGAAGTCAAAATACAACGGTTGAAGGAGAGGGTGGGAGCTTTGTGTGTGATTTGAAGTTACGAGATTCGGTTACAAGATTTTATGCTATCCTTAATTCTTCTTGCAATGTTATCTATGGGCCGGCAAAATAAAAGAAGAAAGAAGTTCATGAATAAACAAACGTCATTATACAATGTTGCAAGCAAAGCAAATAGCCAAATACTCCATCGGTTGGCATTATATATCATGGCTTGTAATTGCAGCTTAATTAATATTCCTTGTTACACTGTTAGCCCACTAAGAGTATACAGTGGTAGGAAGCTAGTTGCTAGAACCCCTTCTCTCTAGAGATCACGGGGCATATTGTAAACGAAACCAGACGCATAATTATTTCCTGCATATGTCACGAGATGTTGGCAGCATGTTTTCTTGGTTATAAAGTCAACAGGAAATGCATCACCAAATTAATATCTATCACTACTCTCTCTTCATGGTGAAGAATTAACTCACGACTTGAATTTGAAACCACATGGCTATATACGACTGTTATTCAGTATCAATTTCAGAGGGTCGCCTAGTGAAAATACACTGGCTGAAATCTTAGGGTTTAAATTAAAGAGAATTTATTATTTTTTTTATAAAAATTCAAAAAATGATATGAACACCATGGCTTAGAAAATGTTTAGCAATCAATAATCCCCCCCGACCCATGCATGTTTCGTCAATTGGCTAGGGTCATGCAGTCTCCAGCAGGATGTAGTGTACCTTGACCGATAATCACGCTAAGCCATTTTCATCAATCAAGGCCTTAATTCTTACAGAAGCAATAACTACCTGGGACATCAACAACATTAAGAATTCCTGTATTTATCTTGGGTGTTGAATGAATTGTCAAAGAAACTAATTTAACTTAAAATATTAAGATGTAATGTGATATTTTAATATATAATTTATATTATTTTTTAATATATTTTTGTAAATAAAAATTCTTTGAATTTAAAATTTATATAAGTCTATACTGCTTTGTGTTTAGTTTTTATCAAATAAATAAGAATGATAAGATTAAAATTCGTGTTTATTTAATCATCAAAACCCTCATATCATATCAAAAAATTAATTCAACCTAAAAAATTAAATTATTAAATAAAATCTTAAAATATAATTCATATTATTTTTTACTATTACATATATGAGTTAAAACATACTACAGATATCAGTTAAAACATCTTGATGTTTCGTATGAGGTGAAAGATCGATATTCCAGAATGCATGTGTTCAATATCTAATTATAATTGCGTGGTGTGAATGCATGACTGAATGTATACCATATCTTGCACCAGCTTTGCTTCGTTTTATATCAACACCTATATTTATGAATATTTTCTCGTCATATTTGAAGATACGAGATTCGGTTACAAGATTTTATGCTATCCTTAATTCTTCTTGCAATGTTATCTATGGGCCGGCAAAATAAAAGAAGAAAGAAGTTCATGAATAAACAAACGTCATTATACAATGTTGCAAGCAAAGCAAATAGCCAAATACTCCATCGGTTGGCATTATATATCATGGCTTGTAATTGCAGCTTAATTAATATTCCTTGTTACACTGTTAGCCCACTAAGAGTATACAGTGGTAGGAAGCTAGTTGCTAGAACCCCTTCTCTCTAGAGATCACGGGGCATATTGTAAACGAAACCAGACGCATAATTATTTCCTGCATATGTCACGAGATGTTGGCAGCATGTTTTCTTGGTTATAAAGTCAACAGGAAATGCATCACCAAATTAATATCTATCACTACTCTCTCTTCATGGTGAAGAATTAACTCACGACTTGAATTTGAAACCACATGGCTATATACGACTGTTATTCAGTATCAATTTCAGAGGGTCGCCTAGTGAAAATACACTGGCTGAAATCTTAGGGTTTAAATTAAAGAGAATTTATTATTTTTTTTAATAAAAATTCAAAAAATGATATGAACACCATGGCTTAGAAAATGTTTAGCAATCAATAATCCCCCCCGACCCATGCATGTTTCGTCAATTGGCTAGGGTCATGCAGTCTCCAGCAGGATGTAGTGTACCTTGACCGATAATCACGCTAAGCCATTTTCATCAATCAAGGCCTTAATTCTTACAGAAGCAATAACTACCTGGGACATCAACAAGTTGGACAACCTTCGGCCGAAACCCTGTTTTGGTCTTCATTTATATATATTAACCCTAACAATGGTTAAACAAAACTATGTCAATTTAATATTTTAAAATATTAGGTAAAATTTTAAAGTTTAATTTATATTATTTTTTAATATATTTTTTCAAGTTAATTTTTTTTAATCTTGAAACTTATATAAATTTATATTATCCTATATTTAATTTTTATTAAATAAATAAAGGTAATAAGATTTGAATTCTTGACTATTTAATTATTAAAACTCTAATATAATATCAAAAAATCATCTTAATTTAATAATTTAAATTATTAAATAAAATTTTAAAATACAATTTAGATTATTTTATTTTTCTGTCCGGCAGGCTGTACATGATACATTAGTACCTTTTGGAATTGGAGCTTGGACGACGGTTTCCACCCCGTTTGGCGGATAGCATGCAGCTCTATCGTTCCCTAATAATTTTGCTGTAATTTTCATACAAGTCATTGCTGTATAATTTTTACCTCTTCTATCGAAACAAAGAGTTTTAACAGTTCAGTGTATAATTCTAAATAGAATAATTACTCGTTGACTTAGTTGTTATTTGAAGCTATTGTAATTATAGTGTTTTCAAGATTATGGGATATAATAAAAAAATGTTTATGATGTAACAAGTGCAAATATTTAATTGTTGGTAATTATAATAATTGCATTGCATTAGCAACATTACAAAGAGATTAAATAATTTTTCAGGGTATAATACGTAATCTACTAAACAGTTCATAATCATTTACTTCTTATGAAGTGAATAGTATTTATTTTATTTTTAAATATAATAATTTGTTAAAAATAAAAAAAACAAATAAATACATACATCTTTAAAATACTTTTTCATATATATTTTTCTTAATACTTAGAATACAAAACAAGTAGTTTATTTATAAAAAAAAAAATTGAAAACATTAAAGAATACTAGAAGACTCAAATGTCATGAAAAACGAAGAGACTAAACCTAAAACTCATGAAATCTAAAAGATTTTAATAGGCATTTAATATATATAATTATAAATTTTATAACACTTTTCTTTAAATGATCATGTACTAAAAATATATATTTATAAAAACTTAAGTGAAGAAAAAAGAATACAATATTCTTATGTAATTTTTGAATAGAAAGTTTTATGCAAATAGTTTAAGATCTATATTTGAATATTTCAAGATTCACAAAAATATCAAATTACCTCATTAAAACCTTACAAAGAAAAACATAATGGGAAAAAACCTAAGTGAATGAAAAAGAGTATAATTTATATTGATTTTACCTTACAAGTATATGTCTTTTGATAAATCTTTAAGATGACACATTCTAATAGTATGGACAAACTTCTTGTAAGTTAATGCTAGTAAAGACTTTATAAATAAATCTGTTAAATTATTACTTAACCTAATTTACTTGATATAATTTTTTCCTTTTATGTTGAAGCTTGTAGGTATAAAAAAAACTTTGGTGATATATGCTTGTTTTGTCTCTTTTAATATAGCCTCTTCTAATTTGAGTGATGTAGGCAGCATTATTTTCAAACAATATTGTAGGATTATCTTTAATGGTTAACAATCCATATTTTTTTTTTATGTGCTGGATAATTGACCTTAGCCATATATATTCTTGACTTGCTTCATGAATTGTAATAATTTTTAAATAATTTGATGAAGTAACTACTAATATTTGTTTGAAAAATCTCTAAGAAATTATAGTACGTTCATATGTAAACAAATAACTTGCCTAGATAGAACAAATGACATACTTAGTGGTGGAATCCTTGAGGATGATATATAAGAATTATGACTTACAAAATCATCTTTATGAATAAAATTAATCTCAACTTCATTTTATCTCAGAGAGGCTTGATATAAATTTGTAAAATGTTTTGGTGTTTCATAAATGCGAGATCAATGACCATGAACACCACACCTATGAACTCATCTTCAGGTTTATGCATATTCTTACTTTTTTCTTGTTTGAGTTCATTGTATCTTCACTTCTGGTGGTATGATGAGTTGTCTTTTGAAGATTTATTTCTTCTCTTTTTCCATTTATTTATTTTTTCATATCTATATCCATGGTTCTTTTTATCTTTTGGACAAAGGTTTCATTCACTTCATGGAATGGTTTAGAACCTATAAAATGAGATTGATAATTTTTTCATCAAAAACTTATTATTTTGTTTAGCCATAAGAAGATATGAAATTAGTTTTCAATACCTCTTAGGATTACATTCTCTATATTTTTGTTGCATGACAATATTTAAGGCATCAAAATTAGAGAATATTTTCTCTAACATTTGATTTTTTGTAATATTTTCACCATATAATTTCAGCAGTTAAGTAATTTTAAAAAGAGCAAAATGATATTTACTAATTGATTTAATTTTAAAATCTTACAACCTTAGATGTAACCAATCATAATGAGCATGAAAGAGTATAATAAACTTTTGATGATCATATCTTTTTTGAAGATTTTGCAACAAAACAAGAGGATCTTATATTGTGAGATATTCAACTTTTAACCCTTCATGGAGATGGTGGCGAATGAAAATCATTGGTTTTGCGTGATCATGCAAGAATGTGTTATTTTTTTTTTCTTTGATGGTCTTTCCAAGATTCATAGCTTCCAAATGAATCTCAGTGTCAAGGATCCATGACAAAAAATAATTCCCAGATTTATCAAGAACGATAAATTCAAATTTTATTAGATTCAATAATATTTATAAAAAAAATAACTTATTAAATAAAATCATGAATATAAAAGAAAAAAATCAGTCTTTTAAGACTGTTATTTAGTTCTTTAGAAATACTAAAAATCAGTCTTTTGAGCCATATGGTTTGGTTAATGAGATGGGTCAATAGGAGAATGATCATTGGCAATGGAATTGGTTTGGCGCAGGAACCTCCTATCTTATGAAAAGCAGCAATATCATCATTTGCTCTCAATGCTGGAGCCAATGATAATTCGATAAGGAAAAGATGACAAACTCATATAGCTATGTAATTCTGATGGAAACTTCTCAGTTAAGTCAATAAGGAAAAAATGACAAACTCATATAACTATGTAATTCTGATGGAAACTTCTCGGTTAAGTCCTGTTGCACCCTAATTGATAATACCTTATCTACGAATGATAGAGTTTTTGAAGCCAATTTTGGATTAAAAGGGTCCCTTTGAAAGTTTAGGTGTTTCTCTAGTTGGCAATCCAGGAGAAAGTTAGTACAAGATTCTTTCTCAATCATCAGAATGTTTTGCCTGCCACACAAGCTTCGTGTTTCTTTTACAGCTCATATTTAGAAACCTCACAGCACTAAACATAGCTCATATTTAGAAACCTCAGAGCACTTTTTTATACATTGTAACTTTTCTAGGATTGTTAAGATAAAAATTTTGGATTGGTGGGGTATCCAATGTTCTTTACCAAGCATATTAGATACACTACTTTTGTAATGGCCCGAAATGGTGCAAAGCTAATTCCAAAGATCAATTTAGAGAATAATCTCTAGTAGTACTTCTTAAGGTATTTGGTTGTTGAGGAACAAAATTGTTTTTGAGAAAGGAACTATAAACTTGCTTGACTGTTTCTCCACTATCCTTTATCGGGTTGCTATTTGGTTGCATATTCTAGATTCAAACTTCACTTATATAGGAAATGACCTCTTAAGATTTTCTGATGACATCAAATTATGATGTAATAAGAAATCTTAGGTAGTCTCTTTGTTGTTTGTTATAGTAGATCAATTTTTTCTTTTTTTTCCCCCTAAGTCTTCTTTGTTTCTTTGTTTGTTTTTTTCATATTCTTGTTTTTTGCTTTGGCTATTGGCTTTATGGCATTTTATATATGCTCATGATAATTATCTAAAAAAAAAAGTTCTTTAGAAATAATAGTTCTTCAAGAATTGTATTTAATTTATTGTTCTTTAGAAATAATTGTTCTTCAAGAATTGTATTTAATTTATTTTATTCTTTAGAAACTTACAATACTAGTTCTTCAGTAACTTTAAATCTTGATGAATCATTTTTTTTTGTCAAAATAAGTTATAGAGCCAAATATATTCCATAAAGTATGTACAATAATGGAAAGAGAAAAAAATATTAAAGTTGATACAAGTCATGTAACATAGAAGTTCATATATGTTAAGATTTCAATATAAATTAAGTATAGTGATTATGCTGATAACGTGTTAAAAAAATAAAAACAAGTAAGAACATACATATTCATAATAAAACTTAAAATAAAAGTTCATATATTTTTTTTTATATATTTTTCTCAATGTTTAGAATACACGATAAGTAATCTATGTATGTATAAAAAAACAAAAAACATTAAAGGACACTAAAAAACCCAAATATCATATAAAACAAAAAAACTAAACCCAAAAGTCATGATATCAAAGTGATCCTAATATACATTCAATATATATAATTATAGATTTGATAACACAATTTACATTTGGAAAAAAAAAAACTGTATAATATTAGTTACTATCAAAAGTATAATATTAGATAATGAGTTAAATTATTGAGTGATATATGTATAGAAATTATCACGACATGATAAATACAAGTTTTTATAATTTATAACTTGAAGGTACTACAATTATAATCTTCAACTGCCAACGTTCATCTTTACAACTGTCTAGTAATGTGGAATGTTGCGGAAAGTTCTTGCAGTTTAGTCCTTATTATTTATGAAAAGAAGAAACGTAGCTCATTCATTTATAATTTCATCATTGGACCCTTACTTTTGAAATGTTTTCTCTCCCTTTATGAAAATCAAAATATCCTCTCATCTCCTTTATTTTCATACAAAAAATAAACATTCTTAACAAAAACAATCATCCCTGTTGAACATCTATTATAACTCTCAGGGATCGAAGTGTAATATAAATGAAGTTTGAGAAATAAACGATAAATGTTAAGAATATTAGAGATTGGAATGAACATTTGTCATAATATAATAAAATAGAATTGAATCACATGAATATATTGCATCTGGGATAAAATATACCGCTCAATTTTATGCTGTCTAAAAACGATAGCATACTGCAGGCCAACACACTCGGAAGGTATCTTGTATGACTCTTCCTTGTTCGCGTGGACTTGCCATTTCTGCTACTATTTGTACACAACGTGCAATTGTGCTGTATACTAATCACTTTCCATTTAGACCTAACGTTTTGTGAGCAGTAAGTGCATGATGTGAGGGAGATGCATGGCTTGACATTTGCGTAGGTAAGAATTTTACGCTTCTCTGGGAACGTCAATTGCTTAGACGTTTTGAACACAATGTTGGCATGACATATATAGCTTGGACATTCTAGTCATAGTTCAACGGCATCAATTAAAGATGGGCAGGAAGTCTCCATGCTAGCTAGCATGCACGCACATGAGGGCGGGAATTCATTCCTCCACAGACTGGACTCATCATTTCTGTTGAACTGAATGCGACTTGAAATGTATATATAACATACATCATGACCTAACGCATCATCATTTCAGATCATCGTGATTTAATTTTGTCTTCTTTTTCAGCCGGAGCGGCATCGTTTGTTCACGCGGGATGCAGCTCGCATGAGGCGTGCACGTCTTAAACAAACGAACTCTTAACCTTCTAACCTTCCTGAGAAAAGTGATAAATAGATATGTAATACTGTACTTATTAGATTTGGTTGGAGGAGACCGGATTGCAAATTTATCAAATCAAATAGGCTCTCTTGTAAATTGAATATTTTTTCCAAAAAAAACTATATTATGTCTAATAAAATTAAAAAAGAAAATGTCAATTTGAAACAAAAATAAAAAAAATTTAGAGTTGATTTGACTAAGTGTCACTCAAGTTTGGTTGAGTGAACTAAATTATGAATTGATTTGTCAAGTCATTTTAGCTTGGTCAGATTATACTCTAAAATATTTTTTTAAAAAACCTAAATAACTTAAAAGAAGTTTTGAGTCAACAAGTAATTGGGTGCGTTTACTAAGCATGGACAACACTTAAAGAAGAGGATAGGGAAAGAGAATGACATGAGATTTATATACGTGGGTGGAAGTGGTGTCGACCTAAGGGTTTGAGATTTTTTCAGATATTGACATGCCTTTGGTTTATGAGTGAATTGTTGGAGGATCCATTAATTAGCCAAATCCATCTAATCTGGGGCGAGTCTTTATTGCTGTTAAGTTATTGTTCAATCCTAGAAAATGGAGTGGGAAGAGTGATGAGCCAAGCTTGGCAGGATGCCTTTTCCTCCCTCTTCTTCACCATCCAAAAACGCCCATGGAACTAACGAAAGTGAATTAATACTATGCCATGCAATTACAATCATCATGCCCAGTATGAAACATCGATCTTACGATTGCAGTACATGAAGCATAGTTATAAAACCGACAAGTGATGAATCCTGAATCATGAATTAATCTCTAGCTATTTTATTAAAAAATAATAAAATAATATTATTTTAATTAATTGTTTTTTTTAAAATCAATAAATTAAGGATTGGATTTTGACAGAATTAATCTTAGATTGACTGAGTTATGAATTAACCTGAATTTTTTATTAGATCAGATGAATTTTTTCTCATATTTTTTTAATGCAAATTAATGTAGGACCCCTGACCAATCTTTGAGTTTTATAACTACGCTGTAAAGTCAACTCATTTAATTATAACCTCTAAAATACATGAAGTTGTTAATTTGCTCCATTCCAAATAAAATTCTCAATGCTAAGAAACCGCAGGTAATTCAAGAACTTAAAATAAAGGGGTCATGGATGTGATATGAGAACGTACCTCAATATTTACTTTTTTGTTATCTTTTGGAATAGCACAAATTAGTACCAAACTTCTGACCCTTTCTCAATTAGGTCCTACACTATATATTTACTAATCGAGTCCAAAATGTATAAAAAAGCCCTCAATCTGATCCTTACATTGACAGATATGCCCACCATTATCTACAGGCTGGAAACCTTATTGAGAGCATATATACAAGTCTTTTGAAGAAAGGATCCAATTGAGGATTTTTTTGATATGTTGGGGACCTTGATTAATTAAAAATATATATGTTAAGAAAAGGGTTATAGGTTAGAGACTAATCTGAGTTCAACCTTTTTTATTTTATTTTTATGTAATGAATTGATCAAAATGGCGTGTGTATATATTATTTCTAAATAATTTTAAAATATTATACATTTCACATCAATTTAATTATACATTAAAAAATATAATTTCAAAGTTCGAATTCATAAAATATCAGAAAATCTCTTCCGCTATCAAATCTAATCTTAAAGTTGTAAAACAGGTTTTACTCCTGTTCGTTGTTCTGATTTTTTTTTCCTTCCATGAAATGGCCAGCAGCTTTTAATCAGATTATAGACAAAGGTGACGCTCTCACATAATTTCTGAACTTCCATAAAATATCTCTTAAATTTTGAACGTGTGATCCTTTAAGTTTTTATGCTGTGAGAGAAGCTGGTCAAATGATGCGAGTCATCTTCGAGAAAAAAAACTGCAAAAAAAGCAAAAAAAAAAGAAAAAAGAAGATGCACCCAGTTGATTTATAATGATGCAACAAAGACCTGTGATCTACCACTCCAATAAAATTCAAATCACATCACCAGAGGTCGTTAACTCATTTGATTGATCACCTAACTCAAGTCCCTGATCTATTCGTAGCGGTTAGTTCAAATAATTTGTAGCTTATTTGGATTCTAATGGTTATCCAATCAATTTGTCATGTATTATTGCTCTAATCCAACAATCCGATCCAAGTATGGTGACATTTCATTTCAAAATGGAACACAAGGATTGTCACTGATAATGTTGTTATCATTTTGGAGCTTTCCATAAATAAAAAAATAAAATAATATTGAAAGAAAATAAAAAAACATATATCAATGATAAAAATATAGCCTGAATCATGAATTAATCTTTATTTAAAAAAAAAAAATAAAATAATATCATTTAATTAATTTTTTTTTAAAAATCAATAAATTAAAAATTAGGTTTTGACAGAATTAATCTTAGGTTGACTGAATTATAAATTAACCCTAGTTTTTCCCTATATCAGCTGAATTTTTTCTCATATTTTTTTTAATGCAAATTAAGCTAGGATCCAAATCAACTGGGTCCATGATCAATCTTTGAGTTTTATAACTACGCTGTAAAGTCAACTCATTTAATTATAACCTCTAAAATACATGAAGTTGTTAATTTGCTCCATTCCAAATAAAATTCTCAATGCTAAGAAACCGCAGGTAATTCAAGAACTTAAGATAAAGGGGTCATGGATGTGATATGAGTACGTACCTCAATATTTAATTTTTTGTTTTTTTTGGAATAGCACAAATTAGTACCGAGCTTCTGACCCTTTCTCAATTGGGTCCTACACAATATATTTACTAATGGAGTCCAAAATGTATAAAAAAGCGCTCAATCTGATCCTTACATTGACAGATATGCCCACCATTATTTACAGACTGGGAGCCTAATTGAGAGCATGTATACAAGTCTTTTGAAGAAAGGATCCAATTGAGGATTTTTTTGATATGTTCGGGACCTTGATTAGCTAAAAATATATATGTTGAGGACCCGATTGAGAAAAGGGTTATAGGTTAGACACTAATCTGAGCTCAACCTTTTTTATTTTATTTTTATGTAATGAATTAATGATGATGATGATAACAAATAATTAAATAAATAATACTCCACAATCTCTCTATCGATACGTTTTCATGTAATGAATTGATCCAAATGGCTTCTCGTGTGGTGTGTATATATTATTTCTAAATAATTTTAAAATATTATAAATTTCACATCAATTTAATTATACATTAAAAAATATAATTTCAAAGTTCGAATTCACAAAATAAAGAGAATTAGCAAATCTCTTCCACTATCAAATCTAATCTTAAAGTTGTAAAAAAGGTTTTACTCCTGTTCGTTGTTCTGATTTTTTTTTCTTCCATGAAATGGCCAGCAGCTTTTAATCAGATTATAGACAAAGGTGACGCTCTCACATAATTTCTGAACTTCCATAAAATATCTCTTAAATTTTGAACGTGTGATCCTTTAAGTTTTTATGCTGTGAGAGAAGCTGGTCAAATGATACGAGTCGTCTTCGAGAAAAAAAACTGCAAAAAAAGCAAAAAAAAGAAGAAGATGCACCCAGTTTATTTATAATGATGCAACAAAGACCTGTGATCTACCACTCCAATAAAATTCAAATCACATCACCAGAGGTCGTTAACTCATTTGATTGATCACCTAACTCAAGTCCCTGATCTATTCGTAGCGGTTAGTTCAAATAATTTGTAGCTTATTTGGATTCTAATGGTTATCCAATCAATTTGTCATGTATTATTGCTCTAATCCAACAATCCGATCCAAGTATGGTGACATTTCATTTCAAAATGGAACACAAGGATTGTCACTGATAATGTTGTTATCATTTTGGAGCTTTCCATAAATAAAAAAATAAAAATAATATTGAAAGAAAATAAAAAAAAACATATATCAATGATAAAAATATACTAGAACGCCCAAAAAAATTGATGAAGACTAGTAAAGAAATATCAAAATATACAAGGTTAAAAAATTTGATAGCATATTTTCAACTGATAAAGGTATTATTGGTAAAAGAAAATTCAATTTCAGAAGGAAAAAAAATATAATTAGATGTTTAAGGACCCAATTGAATTTTTTTAAGTTTTAATTGAATTTATTGAGAGTTTAATTGCAAGAAAAATTGATTTTTGAAGTCAATTTAGACTTTAATTAGAAGAAGTTAAAGTCTAGGTGTCAAATTGTAATTTTTAAGAGTTAATTTGGTCAAATCAAGGGCTTAATTGCATAAATATTAAAGTTTGACAAACAATTAGAAATTTAATTAAAAAAATCCAAAACTAAAGATCAAATTAAAAAAGACACGTGAATATAAGGGCTGAAATTGATCAAATTAGGAGCTAAATTAAAGAAATTAAAAGTTTGTTGGTGAATTAAAGGTTAAAATGTACAAATTCAAAACCAACAACTAAAATGGAAATAGCAGTCAACTTTGAGGTTGATAATTGAGTTTGACAATGATGAAATTGTATGAAATTAAAAGTCTAGAGGCAACTATGAGTATAATTAAAAACAATTAGAAGAATATAGATTCAACTAAAATTAGTCAATCCCAAATTAAGAACACTAAATGATTTGTTGTTCAGACTTAATGAAGAGAAGGCGAATGATGCGTTGCTTGTTAGTTTGCATCTCTATTTTGACAGTTTTAGCTTATTGAGTTGACAACTTTAAATGAATGAATGTGGAGTTAATGGCTTTTAAATTAAGTAAATTTGGATTTAAATGAAAGATATGCACTCGCTCGACTAACTTCAGTTGGATTTAGGTGATGATAATGTCAAAATTGCCTTGAATAAGTCTCAAAAGTCGACAACTCAGTCAACCCTGATAGTGCAATTATCATGCAAAAATTGATTTACTTTACATAGATTCACACATAAAGGCTTCTTAGTGAGTTCTTATGAAGGGTTTGTAATTCTTTCCTTAAGATCAAGAGGCTAAAATGGATTCAATACCTCTCAAAATTCTAGCAAAACCTTATAAATACCCCTCTCAAGATAAAAAAAGAAAAGAAGGGAGAGGCAAAAAAAAGGAAAAAGAAAAGAAAAGATAAGAAAAGGAAGAGAAATATCAATAAGAAAAATAAGTGTAGAGGTTTAAAAACCCAAACAAAAGTTTTTTTAACCTATACAAGTTTGTGAGAGGCAAAATATTCCAAATGAAAATTATGAGAGAGTAGTTGTTTTAAGTATACCATGCTGATCTAAAAGTATGTCCTTTGTGGTTTGCTTTTATTTTTTTTTATTTGTTTTGTTTTATATTTATATTTACAAGCATAGAAAAGAGGTTTAAGATGCTTAACAAGTAATATTGTATTCACCTCTTTATTGCTATGTTTTCTATTTAATAATCTTTTAAAGTCTTTTTATATTTTTGATATATTAAAGTCGTTGTTTAAGTTTTTTTTTTTATATATAATGTTGTTTTAATTTTTGTTCAACTTAAGCTATACATGTTAAAGTAAGAGTGTTTACCATAAGTTTGTTAGGTCTGTCCTTGCACAAAATAGATTTAGAAAACCAATATGGAATTCATGTTGCATGAAAATATATGTTGTTTTAAATTGATAATTTTTTATTTGATACCTTATACTTAATTTTGATGCTTTGATGTCTTTTTTTGTTAGTTATTTATTCAAACATATTTGTTTATGATATTGTAACATGTTGGGATAAAAAAAACATATTTTAGATGTTAAAATTACCCATTTCTAGGCTTGGTAGTGGCTACCTTGGCTGAGAATTTTTCTAGATTTTTAGACAATGTTTTTTGTGTAATTGGGAAGGACATTGCCTTATTCCCTAAGTTTGAATAATTTTGATTTAATTATCTACCCATAATCCTTCTTTATATATAATTAACGAATAATTTAGTATTTATTTGCATCAATAATGTGTTTAGATAGTCTTTAATCCTAGGATTTTGGTTTTGAATTGGAAATTATTTTGACAAAATCATGATATTTAAGTGATAATCGAAGTGAATGGATGTTGGATTATTGATCTTTGCATGATTTTCAACATGTATGTACCTTTGTTTTGACCAAATCTGGTTTGTTTTGGGTTCTATGTTGTTGGGTTCATTTCAGTGTTCTTTATTTTTTTGACTTTTGATCTGTTTTGTTCAAGTTTTTTTTTTTTTTAAATTTTTAGGTGTTTAATGTGTTCAAGTTTTTTTTTTTAAATTTTTAGGTGTTTAATTTATTTTTGGCATTGGTTTTTTTTCTTAAATTGTTTTAAATTCAAACTAGTATTTTAGGTTCAGTTAATGGTTGAACTAAAAATTTCAAGTTAACTCGGTCAAGTTGGGTAAAAAAAAAAAAAAATTAGGATAAAGGGTTTAATACCCTATTTCGTTTGCCATGTGTTGTTAAAGGTTTTTTTTTTTTTTAAAGAGTGTTTGACAAACACCTTTTAAGCTTATTTCTAGTAGTCTTATTTCAAGAAAAAATAAGTTTTTGCTAAATAAAAGCATACAAAATAAAAATAATGTTTTTTTTTTTTTGCATATGGCAAAAAAATCCTAAAATTATTTGAACATCTCCTTTTCAAATAAAATTTAAAATACTTTGGCCTGTTTTGTTTTCTAAAAATAATATATTGCATGAATTTTACAATAGGTTTGTAAAATTTCAAAGGATTTTGGCCTATATTAAAAAAAAAATATTTATGAAAGGAAAATATTATTTACTTTTAATATAAGGATAAAAAAACCCTAAAATGAGTTAATATCCAAAATATTATTAGGGATAATAATTTATTTCCCACCTCAATATAAGGATAAAAAATCTAGTATGAGGTTAATATCTAAAATATTATTGTGAATAATATAACTCAGTCACTTTTAAGATAAGGATAAAATTCGCAAAGAATTTTATCCTTACATTATTTAGAATGATGCGATAGTAAAAATTCTAGTTTTACCATAAAAGAAGTCAAAACAATAATTGAGTATACTTAGCCTTCTTAAATTGAGTTCTTGACCTAGAAAATTAAGGTTTGTTCATCGTAGCAAATCCTCTATGGTAACTCAATAGAGGTAGACATCATTAAACTATAGAAAACAATAAAAAAATACAACTTACCTCAGGTAAGACGTATTAGGAGTGTCAATACCTTCAATTTACGTAACCAGTCTCTTGCCTTGAATCTCTGAAAAAAAAAATAGTTAGGGTTTGTAGTAGTTGTAATATTAGGTGATGACTCCTTAACCAAACAAAAGACTTTCCAAACGTCGCTTAGGAAGAGTCATTGTGACACCATATATGTGTGATAGATACCATAATAAGTTGCTTTAGGCCAAATAATAATTAATATCACACAACTCTATGATGCTAAGTTAAAATATTTTATATATAGAGTACGTTCATAATTAAAATTTGAACATATGCATAAATTTGATCTTCCAAGGTTATGTTTCTAATTAGATAGGATGAGTGAATCATTATATGCATTAGTCATTTTCAATTGTTAATAGGGATTTATCGATTATAAAGTGGTGGAAAATCTCAAAATAGCTTTCATTGCCATTGTTTCACTACAAATATGGATTAGAGGTATAACAAACAGATTCATGAATTTTTTTTTTAACTAATGATGTAAACCCATAATATATAAGGTTGACTCGATCAAAACCTAATATACTTAAAAAAAATATAACTCGATGATTGTCAAACTCCACTCATTAGAAAAAAAGAGAGCAAGTTAAGGGAAACTCAATGACAATATCAATAAACAGACCAACGACCTAACCTTGAAAACTCTTAGCCTGATTCCTTACCTAGGTTGATATTCAAGTTGAATCAGGTGAGAGTTGCTATGAAGTGAGCCAATTAATTTGGCAAGTCAAAAATCAACTTGGATGACAAGAAAAAAAAAGGGTTGGCCTGTAGTAAAAAATATGATATTTTTTTGTTGTTTTAATATTGGCATGATAAAATATTAGATCACATATGATCAATAAGGGTAAATGTCAAATGTGTGACCTTTATCATATACATGACCATAATGCACTACCTCGGTTCTGCATCTATCCTTTTCCTTTCTCTTTCTTTATTCTATAATTGTTTTTTCCTTATTTGAGCTTGGATTATATGAAAATCAATATTAAATCAAAGATATTAATAGAGAATAAGAGGCTAAATTGAAAGAAAAAGACTTAGCTCGAGTGGGATAAGAATCGAGCCTTAATTAAAAATATATTATCAAATTAAGGATTAAATTAAATAAAAGTCAGGACCTAATTAAAGAGTTATCAGTGAATTAAAGATTAAATTAATTAGGTTAAATGAGATTTGAGGTTTAATTGAAGAGTTACTATTGAATTAAAGACCAAAATAAAGAAAAGAAAAAGGAAAGGCTAGTGTATATGTAGTACAAGCCAACATGTAAAAAGCACTGCAAAATTTGAGTGGTATATGTGGGCTCTTGACATCTCCCAGGATGGTCTTGTTTGGTGTTCTTGGAATTACCTTGGCTTCCCTATCTTCCCTAGATGACACGTGTAGCATAATTCTCTAAGACATAGCGATGATGACCTTTACTCTTTTATTTTTTTTCTTTCTTGTTCTTTGGATTCCACTATCTAATTTGTTTTTATCTTCCATTACAACCTCTCATTTTTCTCATATCAATACAAAATGATCAAACTAAATTAAAAAAAAAACAATTACACTATGTGAACCCACAATAAAATTGAGTTAAGGGCTACATGGAAACATCTATATACATTATAGTTTTATTGCTAAATATTTTTCTTGATCATAAAAAACAAGTAGATGATTTTTGTTGGATCAACTAGATGATTAGTGATGAAGTCATGAAGACTTTATATAGGAATGAACGTTTCTAACTATCTTAAGCTTGTTTAAATATGAGATTTACTCTTCAGGTATAATGTTTCTTGCAAAACAGGTCCTTTATGGGAACACAAGATACTCCAATGCTTAAATTGATAAATATTGAATTATATTGAATAGCGACTGATTCTTTTTTTTTCTCGGCCATTAGATCTTATAACTTCTTTTTTAGTCGTTAGATCTACCTATAAAACTTAGTTTACTATGCAAAAATATATGTATTCAAAAGAGAAGTATTAATAATTATGTATGGGCAATATAGAAATATGTTTTTCTATTCTATATAATTCTTAGTTGTTAACGACTAGGAATCCTAATTGTTAAGGCTAACTTAAATGACTAGGATGTCTAACCATTTGGGCTTGGCCTAAATAGGTATTATTACTATTATTATGATTATTATTATGATGTACCATTATTTTCCCTTTCAAGTTTTTTAAATAATTCATGTTTGAAAGACTTTGACCAACAACAATGTGGAAAAAAAGTAATTATTGTATAAATAGTACATTTTTTATGCTTTCATTAGAATGCTTGTAAGAAAAATAAATATTTTGCCTGAAAAAGAGATGTGAGTTTGATTAGTTTATAAGTTTCTCTTAAAGTAGATAACATTATTATTTAGAAAATAGAGAATGATAAAGAAAAATATATTAAACAATTATGTAAAGAGATATTATATGAATATGTAGAGATTTCAATGGAGATCTTGAGTGGAGATTTTTTGTTAGAGATATTGGAGACATGTTTAGAAACTTGGATATTTCAATAATGATATAAAGATCTCTCTATGAAGATTTTGTATTAGAGACATGAAGATGCTTTTAGAGAAATGAACAATTCAGTAGAGACATTGAGATCTCACCATGAATATTTTTTTTATTGGAGACATTAAGAAATATTACTACTTTTATTTAAAAGTTCTAAAGATAATGGAGATATAATTTTTAAAAATTATTGGATCTTGGTTAGTGCATCATAAAGATTTTTTTTTCTATTTGTTCAAGTTGCACCTTCGTCTTTATAAATTGCTAGAGATAACCTTTAGAGACTAATATTTGTTTCTTTTTTTAAGGGCATGACATTCCTAGCTTCATGTGTGATCATGGTAAAATTAATAGAATTTATAAGGTTCCTTGTATTTGTGTCTCTCTTCACAAGAGATAAGTATCATATAAATTATTTTTGCTAAATGTTAACAAATACCTCAACACAAGTAGTGGTGAGAGGTGAGTTTAGAAGTCTAGGGAATGTCAAAAGATCATGAATGGACCTCTTAGTGCTCCTCTTGAATGCCTTGGTAGGAGACTAATAGCATTGCGTAGATTCGACCATCTAGAAATAAAGGTGTTTTTATCTTGTCACATTTGCTTCTTCTAATCAAATATGATTCTTCATTATTTATTTCACATTGAAAAGACTCTTATCAATTAGAGTATACTAACATTTTTATAAAGAGCAATTGCAGACTTCACGGATTAGGAGTTTAACAAAAATGAGTTTGATTCAAATTTCTATGTTTGAGATTTTCTCGTTAAATATTTGGAGATATGCTTTAGTACTTTCATCTTTTTATTAGGTGATGTCAAAGAGCTCAACCATGGTTTTTTTTTTTAACATGTACACTAGTGCTAGAGTGAGAGATAATTTAATATAGAGATTGTGAATATCAAGGATAGAGTTAGACTCAAGTTTGTGATACCACACCTAAGTAAATCCATAAAATATTATCAAAAAAAAAAATTACATATAGCATTACTCTTTTATATTACAAGCTTTATGTTGCTTATGATATTTTATTTAAGCTGTCTAGAATATGTAAAAGCATTATAATTATCTAAGTTGTCCTTAGTAAAGATACAATATTCGAAGAGATGAGTGTGTAACACTCAATGGCATAATGAAGTCTTCCACTTAGTAAAAGTGATGTTCTGTGTAACACTAAATGGCATAAAAGAGTCACCCACTTGGTAAAAGTGATGTTCATTCGTAGCAACTCATCTAGTTATTGATCTTATCTTGCTTCTTGGTCCTTTTCAACTAAGAGTATACTGGTGGGTTTTAAAGAAATATTGATGGAAATAGTTATGCTTGTGTAAAGAGCCTATTAAGGAGTGCTTTTCATAATGATTTCTTTAAAGATATGGAGTATTGTGATTACTTTGCATGTCATATTACACCATTCCTTTATAGAATTGGCAATATCTTTGTATCGCATATAATGGAGCTATGTGTTATGTTTTCTGTCGATATAATGAAATAGTGAGAAGTTATTCTTGTATAGCTTGAATAACATTGTTGTGCACTTGCATTTGATGTGAGAGTTATTAGAGATATAGAGGAGCTGAAGTTTTTTTAGTATATAGATTAATTATTCTCTTATGTATTAGAGTTTTGTTAGTTATGAAAAGTTTTTTGGTAAGCAAAATGAAAATGAATTAGTTTTTTTATTTAATTTCTTACAAATGATGCAATTGATGAAGTTGTGAAAACTTCAGACAAGAATGAGTTTTTTAGGTCATTTCTAAGACTGCTTTAAATATGAGATTTACTCTTTGGAAACTTGCAAAACAATACCTTTTAGAAGTAGGGAAAACTTTGATGTTTAAATTGGTAAATATAAAAGGAGAAAATAATATATACAAGGAGAAAATAAAATGAAATTGTAGGAAGTATGCATATGCAAATGAGTATTTGAATCTTGTTGTGTGAAGCTTATTGAATTATGTTAGGTGGTGGCTTTGCCTTTTCTCTTGTCCATGCCTACTAGATCTTATTACAAATCTAGCAATTAGATCTTCTTGCTTCTTCTCTAGTCGTTAAATCTATTAATAAATTTAGATTAACAATGTATAATATATTTATTTTGGAGAGAAATGTTCATAATTGTGCACGTATAATGCAAAAATGTATATTTTTATTTTGTATAATTCCTAGCTATTAATAACTAAGATGCCAGTCATTTGTTCCTAGTCTAAATGGTTAGGAATATGTTTTTTTGAGTATTTTTGTACCATGTGTTAGTAATCAATATAAATGAGTAATATATAACATGGATAACATTATTTATGGGTGTAATTTTAGTTCATTATCTTGTTTATTGAGTAATCTTTATAATATTTTTTTACTTTATTTTATCACATGGCTACCGTATGATTCCCTAAAAGACAGAGAAGTTATATTCTAGTTCAAGCTTATAACTCAACAATGCTTGTTAGTTGTAAAATTAGATGTACTCAAATATGTGTGTATCAACAAGATGATTATAAAAATTTCAATCTTTTTTATTGTTATAAATGAAACTATGTTTTGCTACAAATATATAATTTTTTTTTTCATATTGCATGATTGGTGAGTTTTCCAATTACTTTTCAAGTAATTATCTTCACTTAAAAGTTTATCTTGTTATATAAAGCTCAATAACTAATTTTATTTTAATTCTATAAAATAAGATATCAAATAAAAACCATATATATATATTTTCTCGTGTTCACTTTTACAAATTTAATTAAAAAGAAAAAAACATGTTATGTGATAAAGTCTAATGAATAATGTTATATTACTCTCTCTAGTATAATCAAATAAAAAAATTGCTTTACATATTAAGTTATTAGTCAAAATCAAATAAAACTCAACTACAAAATCACTAAATACATTTGAAAAATTACACTCCAATATATACATTGATTATTTCATTTTACCTTTATAAAATTTTAAATCATCTTATATATATCAGCATTAATTTTACCTTTATTTCATTTTACCTTTATTTGTTGTTACAAGATTTTTGGTGGTTTATTGTCAAGATCAATGGAGAAGAACATACATCAAGAGGAAGATTTCTCATGATGGAAGATTTATTGGTAAATTGATGAAGAGTGCAGTACCATACCACTTCCTCAATTATTTATTTATTTTACAAAGAAATTTCTTTATATTTCAAAAGCTAATATAATGGCATCAAATACCTTTATATTCTCAGTCACAACATGTTCATACATGCATTATTATAATGACTATAAGTTGAGATATAGTAGTCATTTTAATTTCTTTGTTAATAACACTTTACTTTGAAAAGAAAAGAAAAACCATCGTATCTCATCCTTGCAAGGAAGTCGATTATTGTCTCGAATGGAGCTATGCTTGAATTGGAATTTCAATAAATTTTGATTTTTATAACTTATTATTTTTTATTTTTTAGATCGTTTTGATACGCTAATATTAAAAATAAATTTTAAAAATAAAATATTATTATTTTAATATATTTCTAAACATAAAATATTTTAAAAAACAATCTTAATCATATTTATAAATAGATTAAAAATCTACTACCAAAATAAAAACCTAATATTAAGTAGTTTAAAAATGTTGAATCTCGTATTGACCACTATTTATCAAGAGTTATTTAGAATAAATACGTTTGCATTGTTAGGATATTTAGAGTGTGTTTGAAAATATAATGTTAATTATATTCCCTTATATTTTGATTTTTTTTTTATTTTTAGATAGTTTTGATGTTTTAATATTAAAAATAATTTTTAAAAATAAAAAAATTATCTTAAAATATTTTTAAATAAAAAATATTTTAAATCGTCGTTACCCTTATAATTCCAAACAGCACACGTAACTTTTCCTGTTTCTATTAACAAAAGTTACGAAACTGAACACATACAGAATTCCACAGTTTCTACCAACGCTTGCTTCGAACAATTACCAGCCGTCTATCCAATTAACTTACTTTTGCTAAAATCTTGATTCTGACTACAATAATTAATGGGTGTGTAGAAGAGGAAAAATGAGGTATGACTTTTGAAAACATCAACTATACCTATGAGAGATATCTAGGGCTTCTTAGGCAAGAGATTCTTCTTCTATGATGAACTTTGTTTTGACTCGATTAGTCAAAAAGCCATCGTTAATTTTAAGCTTCTATTGCAAGAAATAATTCTCGTGATAATCATTATTACCATCGTTTTGCGTTGAAACATTGCAGTTCATCCATGCTCTACACTATAAAAACGCAATTTGATTTCCTATTTGACTCTTGCATGGTAAATTATACTAGACAGAAGTAGGTATTTTTAGATAGTAATCAAAGTTCTTGTATTTGTGCTTTGTTAGTGCTTTAAACAACAAAAAAACATGGCCTCTCCCTCTATCTCTACTGCCTTTTTGTTCAAGGATAATAAACAAGTATAATCCAACTAAATACGCTTCTCCTTTTGGCACTTATTCCTTGTTAAGCCAAAATAAGAAGAACTGAAGTCTAGGAAGTAATCATCTTGTTTTCATGAGTATTCTTTGCTGTTTACGCAATCAAAGCGAGAATAATGGCAACATTAACATCCTACTCAAGATTGCATAGGGATTAAATATTTACTCATATAATAATTATAATGGGAAATCATCTAGAAGAATATGTGTTAAAGTTAAAAGAGTCAACCCAGAAGGATATGTAAAAGGTTGTGATTTATTAGAATGTCCTTAGCAATGAGCTTGCTCTATCTCTGACACATCGAACTTTAATGCTTATGCACATGGAGGGGTCTTCCATTGGCAGCCATTTCTGAATAATTTAAATGGATGACCCGCAAGAGGATGGAGATGAATTAATTTTTAAACCAATCAATCTAACCCTTGTTTTCTTTGGTCTGTTTTTAATTTCAATTCATTATGATTTTATCTGTTGGGTGACGCAAGCATAAGCTAAATATAGCAACATGCAAAAACAAATAATTTTTTATGAGTCAAAAAGATTGTGAGTATAAATTCTAAATTCATGAGGTTATTCTCTTTAAAATAATAACAAATGAACTCTTCCTTCATAGAAGATTTAGAAATCCTACAAAATACAAAGAAAAGAAACATAAAATTAAAAAAATCCAAAAATAACAAGAAAAATCATAAAAATTGTCAAAATCAAGAATCTAAACAAGAATATTAATATCTAAAAATTTGACAATTTATATCACAATATAATAGTTAAAAAAAAAGACATTTGCAAACTGCTATAAAAATTTAATTAAACATGTTTCAATAATTAGATCAAAATTTAAAATTATTTTAAGTTAATATTTTGATCTTATATGATTGGACTTTTTCTTAAACCTAGATTTATTTTCTTGTTTATAAATATATTTGTTAGATGACACATATAATATCTTTGGAATAAATACTTATCTAACTATGAGAGACCCCTATTTTATTACTTATAATAATCCATTATTACAAACACGAATTTAAGATACATGATACTTGAAACCTTTGAGACTCGGTTGTGATTCTCATTGCGGAATAAAAACTAATGACGTAAATATTTATAAAATTCTAGAGTACCATGTCAGTGTATATTAATCATCAACTAGCTAAATATAATAGCTTTTAAATGCTGCAAAATGCTTTTTTTTTTCTTTCAGCAAAAAAGAAATTTTTGAAATGGTATTGTTTGACTAGTTGCTGGCATATATTGGAAGTATGTGGTATTAATTAAATATTAATTAATTATACTTAAAGCATATCTATACAACATGATATGTACCACCAATTAGTGCATGTATAGCCATAAAATTGCGTCCCCAATTTATTTTCACTCTTTTTTAACCTAAGACGTGCTCCCTAATTTCTTAATCAGGTTAACCAAGTCTCTCTTGCTTGCGAGGCAATTTCTCTAAAGATCGCCTATTAACTACTTATTAGTGTTATGGGTTCTCCGGTTGCACCATAAAAGAAGCTCAGGGTTCTCCGGTTGCACCATAAAAGAAGCTATAATTAGAAAAGAATTCAAGTTAATATCTAACCAATATTTTCTAATATACACCATTAAATACCTAATCAATTCAAAAACTTGTTCCACAGAATCCAATTAAATATGTCTGCGATGACCAACCATGTTTCCTAGCTCCCACTGTCAAAGTATGATTATTATTTATTTATTTTAAATCTAGAGAAAATTATTATTAATGTTGACGCAACATATAATGCATATAATGAAAAATAAAAAAGGGGTTTTTTAAACCAAAATTATAGTTCTAAATTAGAGAGAAAAACCTGATTGTATAATCTCTAAATGTTAATAATATCAAATCTATTATGAAAAGAAGCTTCACAAATGGTTATGTAGTGAATAAATTGATATAAATAATTAAGAACTAAAAAAAATCCCAAAACAACAAGGAAAATAAAAAACAAATCCGAAAATGACTAGGAAACATCTTATAAATCTAATTTCGTTGCCACTGACAAGCTTATCCTATAATAAATAAAATAAAATGTAGAACAGTGTTAAAATTTCAACTCAATTCATGAAAAAAAAAACAGACAGAATTATAATGTTTTTATTAAGAAACTCATTTAATGCATTCGAACTTTTTTTTTAATTTAAAACTATTAATCTTGCTCATAAACATATTTATTAAACATTACACGTGAAATGTTGCTATTATTGCTATATCATTATTATTAGATGGTACTCCTTAGGAAGATACTATAACGTCCATGCCAGGCAGGTGGAACGTTAACGCTTTCAAGTTTCCAGTACTGAATTTTCATGTCTTCTACACTTATCCCTTCTTTGCTGCCAACTGTTCCTTTTAACTTACATATATAAGTTAAACCCATGATTTTTTTCTGTTTAAAACAATTAGCATTTAGTAATTCCAATTGTTAAAAATGAAAGCTGTCGGTGGCGTGGTTGAGAAGTGTTTTTGTAAGATTTTGAAATTTTTTTACTTTAAATTAATTTTTTAAGTATTTTTAAATTATTTTGATGTACTGTTGTTGGAAGTAAATTTTAAAAAATTAAAAAATATTATTTTATATGTACTTTTAAAAAAATCCCCAATTCATTATTAAGGTTCTAAATAGACTGATCTCTGGCATATGGGTTTCCTTCAACAAAAATATCAGTTGCTTCACCTCTATTATGCGTATTGACAGACAAATGTCTGCAATGGCATCCAAGGTTACTGACATCTTTCAAGCCGATACTAGAGGTTTATCTCTAATATATATATGTCCAGTCAAGGCAAAATCATTCTCTTCCATACCGAAAAATGTACTGAGTTCTTTACTTTCTTTTGACCTAATTAAAGCTGCACGTTAGGGAATTCAGACGACGATTTTCACCAAACTATGTTGTCAAAATAAATTTCAAAGAAAACAAAATTAATGGCAGAAATGAACAGAAATTAACATATTAATGAAGAAGCTTTCAGGGTAAATTAAACACTAGGTGATTCTGCCTTGAGTATATCACATTGGAGTCCAACGATATCCATATTGCAGCCCTAACAATCTAGGTGCGGCAGGATCAAGGTTTCGCAGGTGTTTTTTCTTATGCTTGCAGACAAATGTTAACATTGGCTATATCGAAGTTCATCTGTCAAACAGATTTATTCTGAGATGCCCAGGCAATGGCTTCACACAATTTGGTCTATCTAGCTGTTTCATATACTATTAAATTACCATAACTTTAGCCTTTTACTCGTATTTTTATTTCTTTATAGGGTTAATATATGACTTTCCTTCTACTAATACTGATATTATTTTATTAAGTTACATGCTCATGAAAATGATATTCACATGCATTTGCTTAATTTGCTAAGGAATGTTTCGCTTTATTTTTTGAATATATACAACACAGAAGATTTGGAGTAGATTTGGTTTACATATGAAGTAAGAGAGAAATATAGCTAGAGAGACAGAAGTACATTTAGATCACCTGGTAATAATCCATATATATATATATATATATGAACAACAATTCCCTTAATACAGCTTGAAAATTATTAGTTCTGCTGCAAGGAAGAGACATAGAGATATATATTTATAGAGAGAGAGAGGGGGAGGGAGGGAGAGGGGGGGAGGGAGAGGGTGGGGAGAGAGGTTATATATATGAGTTTAACGAAGATAGTTAACTAACACGGAGGAAGGAACCAAGCACAATCCTCTCTTCTTTAGGTCTATGCAGTCATTTTTCACAGTACTGAAATTCATTTCACATCTTTCACTTGTCTCGAGCCCTTCTGCATGTTGCTCTAAACCACTGCTTTCTATATTACCCTACAAAATCATAAGAATCAATTATATATGCGACTTCACTATGCAAGTTAACTGCTGATAATATGTACCAAAATAATTAATTACTTGAAGAAAAATAGAAAGAGGAAGAAGATTTTGGAAAAATGGAAAGAATCAGTAGTTTACAAGAGAACTGTTAAAATATCGATCATTTGTCTTCCTGGGATTCATATCTATCTGTCTCAAATCACTAACCTGTGATCATAAAACATTGAAACAGTTAGAAAAGCTCATTTCAGAACTTTTTTTTTCTCCTTAAAAAAGGAGAGAGATGGAGAGAGAATAATTAATCTAACCTTGGGACTATTCACAGGAGAACTAGCAGTATCCTCCAAGGAATCATCAAGAGAAATCTCTTTGGCTCTTGTTTTCTTGGAAGTTAACTTTTCTGGCAAGGCCCCAAAGGAAGAGCAGGCAACAACATGATTTGTTTGAGATGATTTCCATGGAGGAAAAGAAGCAGCATCAGAAACCATTGAGGAGCTATCAAAACTAGAGCATAAACTCTGATCTTCTTCTTTATGATTAGACAAATCTTCAAAATAAGACGTCCAACCACTCTCCTCAGCAGGAGAGACTGTCGTTTCTTTTGAACCAACAACAGCTTTATAAATGGACGGATAATTATTAGAGTTTTCCATATATCAGAATCTCTCGGGACAAAAATAAATGAGGAGAGAATTAACCAAGACGGTAGCTTGCTAGCAAGGTAGTGGTAGCAGTAAAATGTTATGGCACCTGCAGGGCTTTGAGAAACCTTTCTAAAGAAGGGTTTTATAATGGAAAAGGAGACGATGATGATGATTGATTAAGGAACGCAAGAAAAGGAAACCAATAATGTCGAATCTTGGTTTTGCCATGTGGGCCTAGGGGAGTTGTGGAAGTTAAAATTAGCAGTTGCAACACAAGAACAAGACTCAAGAGAAAGAAAAAGAAGAAAGAAAAAGCAAAAGACTTGGGACTTGAAATAGTGACAGAAGAACGTGCAAGAGGAGAAAATAAAGAAAACTGGGTGTGTAGAGTTGACCTTTGTGGTTCAAATCGGATTCGCAACACATCATTGCTTCTTTATCATGACTTGCCTTTCAACCATATACAATTATTGTCTTCATGCTTCGGCAATGAAATGGTGGATGGCCTACGGCATTAGCTTCGGGATTGAGAGCAGGAAGAAAAAAGGGCAGCCCAAGATGCTGCCATGGCAGATGGGCTTTCTTAGAGAGCAATAGTCTATTTGTTTCGCTCTTCCTTTATTCAATAATAACATTTATTAAAATAGTATTAATTAACCTTAATTAAGGTTGTCTTTTTAAGATTGTATGGTTTAGATTGATAATTTTGTTTTATTTTGCATAGTAAAATCACTGATTTAATCCTAGCTAACACCTACTATCTAGGGATGTTCTTATGTTTTTAATTTTTATAAAACAGTATAATTAATTTGATGTAGACAAAACCCATGAAGCTCTTATTTGGGAGTTTTTTTCATCATCATATATTGTTTTTATTATAATTTTTGACCATGTTTAAAAATATTATAATAAATTATATTTATTAAACATAATTATAAAACTATTTACAAGGGAGATATCTGACCATTAAATGCCATATTTTAATATAACATTTGAAAAGTTTTTGTTTCCTGAACTAAATGAAACGATTGATATGGCAAGATTCATCATTATTTGACACTGACAACTATTTTTTTTTTATTTTTCTCTCTCCCATATCTACATTTTCATTAAGGCTAGAAGATCCACTAATGATATTTCAAACAAGTATAGTATAAACTCTTTTTATTATTCAATTGAAAACCACACACAAAAAAGATTCCTATCAAATTATAAATGGTTAATATGATTACATTAATTATCTTATTCAAATAATGCTAATACTTGTAAATGTTGTCAGATATTCATGACTATAACTTATGTTAACAACAAATCAAGTTCCTTTCATAGTAGAAGTTTTAGTTATACCATACGATTGGGCTATGATAGAGCTAAACATTTATTGTACTAAGAGTTATACAACACAAATCTAGATTAACCATTTAACAAGCAAAGTACTAAAGTGAATAAGATAATAAATACAAAATATATTAGTATTAAACATTAAAGTCATATTGAGTTTACACTATACTCATTCTTACACCATTAGTGTAACCTTTTCACCTTGACATAATAAACTATAATAAAAGAGAGAATCATAAATAAACAAGATAAAAACATAAATATGATAAAGTTAATTAATTAAAGGAAAGAAAATGAGAAGTATAAATAAGAGATTAATATAAGTAAAATTTAAGCATTACAATAAAGAGAGAGCAAAAACATGATCTTGATCTGAAACCAAGATGTCTAAATGGATAGTAAATGCCTCCTTTTATAAGTCATAATTGAGAACTATTGATTTGATGACTAATAGTTAAGTGGGTGACCATATCTTGACTTAGTGGCAATTCTTATCTTCTTGTTTACCAAAAACGTCATTGCTAACATCAAAATTTGGACAACTTGAATAATGAAAGTTCTAGGAAATTGACTCACCTTTCCAGAAAAAAACATTGAGGTCATTTGGACTATTAGAACTCAAGATATGGTTGAATACTGAATAATATCTAAGTTGCAGGATAGAGTCGGACTTCTACGTTGTTGCTAAGATTTGAATTTCTAAACAGCGGAATTAAGTCTTGCCTTTTGCATGAAAGTTTTAGGCTTATGTTTTAACTTTCCATCCATATAAATTTGATCTAAATCTAAGTTCTACAGCTCCAGTTATGATCCAGTTGCCAAACAGTGTTCCAGTTTGGACTAAACCTGTATCTCTTTTCTAAGCTTCACCCTCTCTTTGTCCTTTCAATTTCAGTACTTCAACTCATCAATCAAACCTTTTATTTATGTGATAGACCTGTATTTAGGATGAACACTTACTATAAATTAAAGGTATCTTATGGTATCAGACATGTTATTATAAAACATGTTTTAGTTAAGGAGTTAATGATACTTCAAGAACAAAATGATGATGTAAAACCTTGATAAAAATATATTTTTACGTACTAATCATTTACTTAGTTTTTTTCCTCTTATTTTGAGCTTATTCTTCTTGTTTTTAATCTTTTTTATCGGTTTGCTTCTTTTTTTTTTGTTTGATTCTATTGGTTTTTAATCTTTTTTATCGGTCTGCTTCTTTTTTTTTTGTTTGATTCTATTGGGTTAGCCTTGTATAATTTGTTTTTTGATTTCATCCCCTAAATTGTTTTATCTATAAATAATTCATCAAATTACAAATGTTTTTTAATTTCATCCCTTATGATTTTTTAATCTTGTAAATTTGGTAGTTATTCTTTTAATTGCTATTTATTATGTTTGTGATTACTTATTTTTTTCAAATTTAATCCTCCTTAGTTGTTTCTCTCACAAATTTATCCTCATTCTTTTTGTTATTTTTTTTGTTTTTACAAGTCCTTTTATTAATATTTTTTTAATAATTTCATCCTTCAAAATAAAATTTTTCAACAGTTAAGTTTCTTGATTGAACTCAGATTCTTGATTAAAAAAGCTACAAGTTTTTAAAATTAGATTAGATTTAGGAGGTTTGCCGGAGTTTTCTTGGTTTTTTTTCTTTTTTGTAAGCTTATATATATATATTTTAAGCGAAGTAAATGAGCCTAACTATGTTGGGCTAGGTTTGTCCAACTCACCTGCATATTGTTTTTTTTTAAGCTAAGTAAATGAGCCTAACTATGTTGGGCTAGGTTTGTCCAACTCACCTGCATGGCTCTATGTTCTTGATTTAATATATATATATATATATATATTGTTTTTTATATTAAAGCCATTATAGTACATATTCTATTACATTCATAAACTTTATTGACGAAGAGGGATGAGAAAGTTGAGGGGAGAGAAGCCATTAAAATCAACTCTCTGTTTTTTTTACTTCTTATTTAAGAGTTGTTTTTTTCCTTTTTTTTTAATTAGAAATGTCCCTATTGCCTTGGTCTTTTGATACGAGCTTAGGTATTTTTATCCCCATAAAGTCTTAAGACAAATGGACAGCTACTTCTATTACTCCATCTATATTAAGGAGAAGGAGATCGCATGACTTTCTATTTTTTTCTTTATTAAAATAATTTAATAAATCTTTGGTCAAATTAAATCATATATTTTGTTGTAATACTCTTATAATTAAATTGGATATTTTAAAAAAATATGAATAAAAAATAATGATATAACATATCAATGATATTTTTTTATTCATGAAGAGTCAAATAAGATAATTTTTATGAGAAAGAAGGAATATCATTTTCTACTAAAATAATTTTAGTTTCTCGGTGGTAGTATTTGATTATTATTCTGAAATAAAAAAATAGAGATAATAAAAACAAAAATATATTTGGCTGAAAAGATATAAATAAAAATAGAAATAGAGACAAAGACATAACATTAAATTTATCTTTGAGATAATTTTAGAGTGAATTTTTGTATTTCTAAAATAAAAGGTGTAGATGGGACATGTCTTTGGAGAAAATATTTATTATTTTTTATTTCTAAAATATCATTGTAAAAAACTTTTAATTCTAAAATTGTCTAACTAAGACATGTAATAATAAAAATAATTATTATCATAGTTTTAAAATCTAACTTGGAGGTTGATCAAAGACAAAGTCTAGGTCACTAGTATAAGCTCGGGTCACGGGTTGGGTTGACCTGAGTCAACATAAGAATAAAAATTATTATTATTATATTTTTAAAACTTAATTTTAGGGATTGACATGTGCCAAGACCTAAGTCACAAGTAAGGTTGAAAAATTATTATTATTATAGTTTTAAGCTCTAACTTTAGGGTCAACCCGATACAAGACCTAAGTCATATATTAGAAGAGTCAAAATAAATATAAAAATTATTAGTATTATTATTATATTTTTAAAACCTGATTTCATATTTGACCTAAGATAAGAATCAAGGTATGGGTCCTGAGTGTTAACCTAGTTGACCAAAATCTTTTTTTGAAAAATAATCAAAACATAATGTGTAGAAGAAATTATATGAGCATTACAAGCACAATGGTCATCATTCCAACAATGAAAAGGGGTTCATAAGGATTCCTACTACTTTTTTTTTTTACTCAAAAAAAGATGTATAGAAGAGATTAAGGATGAGAGATTATATGTCTCTTTTGTTTGTGATAAGAAGGATCAGAATCAAAAGAAATTATTAAAGGGATCCCTTAAATAAATTCTTTCTCATAATTTTTAATCTTCTCAATTTATATAT
The DNA here is from genome assembly GCF_000495115.2 of Populus euphratica. NCBI lineage: Eukaryota > Viridiplantae > Streptophyta > Magnoliopsida > Malpighiales > Salicaceae > Populus > Populus euphratica. The sequence goes on from NW_011499957.1 coordinate 692,882, forward strand.
GATTAGTACTTAAAAGTGTATTTTTATCAAGGTTTCATATCATCATTTTGCAATTGAAGTATCAATAACTCCTTAACTAAAGTATGTTTTATAATAACATATCTAATAATATAAGATGCCTTTAATTTGTGATAAATATTCATTTTAAATACAGGCCTATCACATAAATGAAATGATTGATTAATGAGTTTAAGAATTGAAATTAACAGGACAAAGAGATGGCCAAAATTAGAAAAAAGATGTTGGTGCAGTCCAAACCGGAACACTGTTTGGTAATTAGGTCATATATGAAGTTGTAGATCTCGGATTTAGGTCTACTTTATATGTATAGAAAGGTAAGACATAGGCTTACAACTTTCATATGGAGCTCAAGATTTAAAAAGGCTATTTTCAAGTATAAATTATTGCAACAACAAAGAAGTCTGAATCTATCCTGCAGTTCGAATACTATTTAGTGTTTGACCTATATTTGGAGTTCTAAAAGTCTAAATGACCTTTTTTTTTTTAGTTCAAAAGCTGAGACAATTTCCTACAACTTTCTCGTTTTCAAATGGTTCTAATTCTGACATTATCAATGCTGTTTAAGTAGTAAGAGTTTATACTATATTTATTTGAAATATCATTAGTGGATCCTCTAACCTTAACATTTCTTGTTATTATTATTTAATCCTTACGTTAATCTTTCATCTCAAAGTTCTCATCAACTTCTTCTTCTTCTTTTTCTTTATTACTACTACTATTACTACTACTATTATTATTAGTGTTATTATTATTATTACTATTACTACTACTATTATTATTACTACTAGTATTATTACTATTACTATTATTAGTAGTATTACTATTGTTATTATTATTCTCAAAACTCTCAATTGTATAAATTGACCCTTATCTTTCTTTTCCCTTATTAACTAAATTATATAAATGATTACCCACCCATACTTTTTTTTTTTTATCATGTGCAACTGGTAATATGATAAATAAAACTTTTTAAAAGTGTTTTTTTAATTGAAAATGAATCAAAATATATATATTTTTTATTTTTTTATTTTATTTTTTATATTAGTTTATTAAAACAATAAAAATACCTTAAAAACATCAATTTAACATTTCCTAAAATAAAAAATCATTTGAAAAATACTTTTAAAAACATATCCAACCACAAAAACAAACATTACTTTCATCCTTCCACTTTACATTATCTGTTTGTCCTTCTATTTATCCCTTCTAGCAAACAAAGACGTCATGCAATGCTAGGATGTGTTGTTAACGTTTCTTGATGCCAAAAGTTGGATAGCATCGTTGATACGTGTGGTGCTCAAATGCCTCGAGGATGCGACTCGATAAAAAAGGGTGCCTAACCTAGGTCTTTTTATTAAAGAAAAATTATATAATGATTTATTTATTTCTTTTATATTATATCCTCATTGTTTCTCAAAATTAAATATAATCATTAACATTAAAATGATATGAGTGTTAAATTGATATAATAAAACCTATATTGTATCTTTTTTTTTAACTATTTTAATTAAATATATTCTCTTTTTTATAAGAAAAAATTATATTAAAACCGTCTAAAAAAGATATTAAAGATAGAAAATTACGAATACTCACAAAGTCATAACTTCTAATTATATCTTATTCAGCAAAAGCATATAGTTTTAATTAAATATATCCCTATGATAGGAATGAGTAAAAGCATTTCTAAAATTGCTTAATATTTAACATTTATCTTCGTAATTAATGTAATCAATCAATTAAAAGAATTTCATCCATTTATTAAGTTACAGATATCTTATAAACAACATTATGAAAAAAGAAAAACTTATCTAATAATGTACTAGGTACACTAGCATCCAATAATTGTTTAAACCTTTATATTCGTTCACTATTTTAAGTGTTTATTTCTTAAAAAGCTGCATGAGACTCATTAACTAATCTTAAATAAAAAGTTCTAATTCAAATAATTATTCGTTACCTCTTATTTAAAATTTATTGCTACTTTGTACATTCATATATAAAATCTTCATATAGCTAGCTATAAATAATTATATTTTTATAGATTTAAGTATTTATTTAAAAAAATCAATTATCCTCCTAATTGATTCACATATATTAATTAAATGTATGAACAATCTAAAAAAATCAGTTGCAACAATCTAAAAAACATAGCTGTCTAGGGATGGTGTATCATCTATGTTATTAATGATTATCTATATATCTGCTGAAGTTATCTCTTGTAGATTTACTCTAGAATTATCACTTGTTAAACTAACTCCTCAACTCTTTGTAATTATATCAACTATGTTTTTATACATTTCTTATAAAAATATCTTTCAATAATAACAAAGAACAAGTTCAGTAAAATTCTTTATGGTATTAGAGTTTATTCTTCTTTAATGAGACTCCTTGCTATAACCTCAACTTTTAATTCTGTCATTATTAATATTGATCTTCATGGCAATAATGACACTCATCTTAGTGTCTTTAATGCTAGTTCTCAATTTTCTTTAAAACTAACACCCTTAAATTTTTTTTTATAGCATGCTTAATTAATGTGCTTATTTATAGGTTATAATCTCTAAGGATATCTTGATAGAACCATTGTTTATCCATAAAAAACATTGTTTAATCCATCAACTGGATCATCTCAAATCCTGTATTTTGGCATTAGTTCTGGCAAGATAGTTTGATTTTTCATGCAATCCTTGTCTTTGTTTCTGAACTAATTCTGCCACTTATTACCATTTCTTCTACTAATCGCGATGTGTGGTTAAAATTATAATGATTATATGCCAATTATTCACATACTTGTGTCATGTAACTTAAAGAAGAATTAACTCTTGTTCAATGAGGGACTTAATCAATTTCAGAATATCTCAATAATATCAAAAGATTCGTTGATGAACTTGTTGTCATTAATTCTCCTATCTCTATAAATGATGTAACTCTATACATATTAAATGGCATCAGAGCTGATTTTTGTGACATAACAACTACAATAAGGGTTTGTGAGATTTCTCTTACATTTGAAGAACTCTTGTCCAAATGTCCAAGTTTATATTGGAATAACATTGGTGTTACTCAACTAAGTCTCAATCTTGTCATACATTCCCGAATGAAACACATTGTTATTGACCTTCACTTTTGATCTTTTTTCAAAAGATGTTTTAAAAGTCTCCCATGTTAGTACTTATAATCAGCTTATAAATTTTCTAACTAAACCTCTTTTGCATGTTAAATTTCAGACAATAAGCAATAAGATAACTATCCTAGTAAGGATGATCTATAGTTTACAAGATAACTACCCTGTTGATCTTATCTCTTGTAGATTTACTATAGACTTATCACTTAGTAAATTGAAGGTTAAATCTTGCCTTCGGATTAATAGATGCATGCCTACTCTTTCTAGTGCTATTAGAGGCATCAATTACAGGGAGAAAACTGTTGTTGCCAAAATGAAATGGGTCTCTCTCAGCATTGATGTCTATCTCATCTAGAAAAAAAAAAGAATATAAAAGTTTTTTAGAACACTTGTTCACTGGTTACATATCTGTTTTGAAACTTTTAGGTGTTATTTTACATTATCTTATAGTTTCATGATAGTAACTACCTTATATAATGTATATGGGATGACTGCTTTGGTGGTTTTTTTTAGAAATAATCTTGTGGGATGCTCTTCTCCTTTTAGTCTACGGTTGATTACATTGCCTGTATATGTTTTTGATGGATCTTTATTACTAGTCCTAGCTGCTGTGCATGGTGTTTACTATAGCTTTCCCTTTCGCTTCAAATTTCTTTGTGTGTATTCTGCTTTGATTGTTGCTCAAAGCAACTCCTTGCCTTGATTTTTGCTTTGTGTTAAGTTGAGAACTTTGTAATCTCTTTTGTTCATTTCCTAACCCTTGTTAGCTAATTCTTTGAGCTTGCTAGCTTTGTTTTCTTCTAGTATAGTTTTATTAGGAAACTTGTTCCCGTTTTGTTTATTTTTGTATTCGAACTCGATGGTCTTCTAATCTTGTATATTTTTGATCTGTTATATATATTTATATTTTATAAAAAAAGAATTATAAAGTCTTTGTAATTGTATCAACTACATTCTTGTATATTCTTTATAAAGAGGTATTTTAATAATATAGAAGAATAAGTTCAATAATATTCTTTATATGAAAGTTTTAAAAATAAGAACGCTTATCTTTGCATGCCTTAGTTACGAAGGGATTACTGATCGACATCAAGAAGTAGCACATTATATAGTTTTGTGTTAATTATTTTATTAATGCATTCAAATACTTTGAAATCTTTTAAATTGAATTATTTCAGAGGTTTTAATGAATTTCCTGTTTAAAATAATTTTGAGCTTCAAGAATTAAATTTCAAAAGAATTCAATATTTAAAAATGGTACAAAAAAAAATTAGATATTTTAATTTACAATTCAAAAAAATAGAAGTTTAATTGTAAAACTACTTTTCCAAAATATATATCCATCTATTTATCTATTTTCTTAGAGATATTTAAAGAAATAAGGTGAAGGTGATAAGAGTAAAATAAAAAACAAAATAAATTGAATTCTATCTCTTTCAAAATATTTATTAATTTATATCAAATTAAACACAATAACTAATTTAATTGCAGTAGAAAATTAGTTCAAAATATGATAATGCAAGTATTCATTAAGAACTCCTACGAATATTCGTAGAGATGGAATTGAAGAGATTCCTTTCAGGATACAAGTTGCAGTAGCTAGGAGCCTTGTTAGCAGCTTTGGACTGACATATGGAGACAGGCCACAGTCCTGTGTTTCGACTGCAATTTTTCAATAGATATATGTGCAATTAATACATGGGCCAAAATATTGCAAACTGCAGCTCAACTTGTGCTGCATGCAGCTGCTGAGTCAAAATTAACTTAATGTGTATACTCTTGAAAAAAAAAGAAAGAAAATTTACACCCACAATTAAAATGTTAAAGCTAATGATTGATTTTTTGAAATTTCTTGCCCTAAGTTAAAGCCAAAAAGTCTTTTAACATATCATATCTAATTAGGTCAGTCTTTATGCCCAAGTCCCTCAAATTCCTTTTCATTCCTAATTTATATGTAATAAATACAACTCAACCATTAAGTTTTTGTTTATATTTGCTTCTAAATCTCCATAAACTAGACGTTTCAATGACTTCACATGGACATATAGTTAAAAAGGTTGGCCCCCCATTGTATGATTTGATTGTTTTGAATATCCAACACGAGTACTCTTTCACATGATTTGGATCTTGCCAAGCTATGAGCAGCGTCGAATATGCACCAACCCCTTCATAATTTGATGAGATTGGTCTGTAGAATGAAGTTGGCTGTGCAACTACTTGATTTGATGAGATTGAGCTCCATCGGAATTACATAATATCGTCGGCAAGCTAATTAAAATGAGACTTACGTATCAAGTCTTAATTCTTTTACCTTCTTTTACTAAACAGGATATAAAATAATATTGCTGCTAAACAAGAAAACCCTATTATAGTATTGCTCTCCCAAGCTTCACTTAATTGGTATATAAGGCCAATCCACTAATTAATCATTCTTTTTGTGGATGAATATCGAGCCTTTTCTTATGGAAAGAGAGATACATCCAGACATCTTGTTGAGTTTTAGGAAACACACAAACATAACAAAAATAATAATTTTAATTTCTTTTAAGGAATACAAGGATCCCAAATTAAACAATCTAGGGTTATTTAAGTTTGAATGAAGATAAATTCTTTACTTTTTAGCTTTAATTAATTTTACAAAATTAAATTGTTATAAATCACATATTATTTAATTATTCGGTCTCTAATAGAGGGCTACACAAAACTCTTTTAAAATAGAAGAATTTTTAAGTCTTGAGTGTCAACTCTTTTTTTTTTATTTGTTCTATATTATATATAAAACATGATTGATTACATTCTTTTTATTCTATATGTTGTGTCCATTATTCATTTATGTCTTTATATTTTTAATCTATTAAATTAAGCCTATTAGTAAAATTAATCATTGTATTTTTTAAACTGTTCAATTAATCAAATCACTAATTTTCATCTATTCTCATCAATGTTAACTACAAAAGCTACTTATGAGATAAATTTTTATATTTATATAGGGTTTAAATCATTGAATAAATTAACTTGGAAGATAATAAAATTCTTGGAAATAAAAACTCCTTGGTTAAACTATTTTATTATTTTACCATGGCATAGTTTTTGTTTTAAAACTGATTTCCACCAATTTTTATATAAAAAGTTGAACCATTCTCTATCATAAAAAGCTTTGAGGAAGCAAACTTATTACTATTATTATTATTATTATAGATTTTAACATTTATAAATCACAACAAGAATACTCAATTTATTTTTGAAGATAATTTTTTTTAGTGATATAGTCCAAAACGAATACAAAATATCATTGCATGTACAAAAAAACATTTAGTGTACACATAATTGATATTGAGATTTGACAAAGGTTACTTAATGACTAGATTATTTGGCTAAATTTATAGAATATAAGGATTAATTAATAAAAATAAAAATAAAAATGAATAATTGTAACCAACAAAAAAGTAAATTTAAGGATTTTGTCAAAAAAACTCTTTCTTCATTAATAATTTTTATGATCTTGGAGATTTGTTCTCATTTATCTGTACATCTTGATCTGGTGGTGGGAAGCCCTTTCACGCTGTCGTATATGGCCGAAGTGTTGGTGGCACTACTTGGCCCATTGCATATCTGTAGAAGTCCACGTGTCCATTTCATATTCCTAGACCGGAAATTAATGCATCGTTTGTGCCTACAACATTATCACTTGACTGGGCTTCATGTGGGCTGGGTTGGTCTTCCTATATCACTGGGCTCAAACTTGTACTCTATGCTTGATCCACTAAATTTCGTTTAATTTTTGTACTCTATGCTTGATCCACTAAATTTAGTAGCCCAAGCCTAACCCAAACTTTAATATCATTTTTTTTTTATTATTAGAAAAGACTTTTTTATTTATTTATTTATTATTATTAGAAAAAAAGTGGGTAAAACAAGAGATCATAGCCTTATAAGAACTAAAAAAACATATTTTTATTACACTTGGCTTAATTAGAAGATTAATTTGAAATTAGACTATTAATTCTGATTAAATTTTAAAAAAATATAATCTAAAATTGATCTAATCGACCAAGAAGTTATTTTATAGTTCATTAATTTAGTGAAAACTGGGTTTAATTTTAAAAAATTCTTAAAATAATATCATTTTAACTTACTTAGATTAATTCCCTTCATTTATGATCCAGTTTTATCCAGGCTGGGTTTAATGGTTTTGGTATCTTCTTTCTTTTTAGTTCCTTTTCCATCAGTACATTTACAGCATAATTAGAGGCAAACATTTAATGTGAGCTAAAAACGCCCGAATCCTTTTCTCCATTAAAGCCCAAGTAGTCTCGAGAATATGAAATGTTCTTTTCCCATTGCTCTCCATTAAATGAAGAAAAGAAGATTCAATTTCATAATAAATAAATCATCCACCAGAACACCATTCTTATATCTAATGGCATTTAAGGAAGCATGTCCAGCATTAATACTTTATTCAAGTATAAATTAAAGTACTCGCTAGGTTCTTAATTTTGCTTGTCCAAAGCTCTTGCATGGTACATTGCATTCATCTCCAAGGCAACACTTTGCTAATTTCAAATCCATGTGTAAATTAAGTGTCGTTAAGCAAAATATATGTATAAACAGAAATTGAAAGCTTTTGCCTACGACTAGCTCATCAAGAATGATAAATCTGTGAAAAAAAAGAAGAAAATTACAAAGCTCTCGTTCATCTCCTAAAATGCTGTAAAGATGCGACATTTTCTCCGTTTTTTGTCACATTAATTATCTAAAAGATTTGAAAATTCAACACAAGGGGAGAACAATAGCTTTGCACAGGAACTTTGACTCTAGTTCTTGCAATGTTGTCTTCGTTGTCTTCGTATATACCCATCAATTACCCAACATAGGTCTCAACTCACTCACGTTGTTCGTGTAGGTGAGTTTTTTTTTCCATTGTTTTTTATTTATCAGTATATCATTCGGTATTTACTTGATTTGATTTGAATTTAATTTTATAAATATTTAATTTTTTGTTATTATATTTAATTTTTAAAAATAAAATTTTTAAATTTAATAAAATTAATCACTTGAATCATAAATTTAAAGAGTTAAATTTCAAAATTTCAATCAAATTTATTAATATTTTAATATTAATAAAATATTCCATAAAGAATGTGCCCAAAAGGGAATGATAAAGCTGAAAACGAAAAGAAAATTAGAAAGCTATCGTTCATCGCCTAAAATGTAGCAAAGATGCGACATTTTCTTTGTTTTGTTACATTAATAATTTAAAAGATTTGAAGATTCAACACAATGGAAAACAAAACCTTGCACAAATACTTTTTTACTATAGTGCAATGTTGTCGTCAAATATATATATACCCATCAATGTATGTTATTTCAGTAGGTTATTATTTTGTGGAAACATCAATCCTTTTCAATTTAAATATGCTTAGAAATCTCTATTTTTAGCATTTCTAAATTGTAAAAATAAATTTTTCATATCTAATTCATATCTTGATCTTGGGTTGTTGGATTATAGATCAATCGACATACCCAATTTATTCACAAATTAAAATAAAATAAATATATTGATACATGTTCGATTCATATGTTATGCATAATTGATGATATCTCAAAATCTAAGATGCTTAGAAATGAGGTTATCCGGTTTTTGGATAATGATTAATTGGTTAGTCATCAGAACTAGAGGTGAACATTTTAGGTTTAGTCTAATTTTCAACTAAAAAAATAACCAAACTAATTTTTTTAAAATCAAAATCAAAACCAGTTCACACTGACCAGTTTCAATTCAGTTTGGTTTGATTAATTGAAAGGAAAAACAAGTTTAATTTTTTTGGTATTTTTTGAGCTTTTTGTGATTTTTAATGGAGTCATTTAAAAGGCTTGTAATTGATATAAAAACACATCTTCATTATTTAACTTTCTTTTATTGGAATTCATCTCAAATGACAGGAGAAAATAACATAGAAAATGATTAAGACCTTGCCTCTAATAAAACTAAAAAAGTATAATTTATAGGAGTCCCTTGAAATTGAAGCAAAATGCATTATCCCAGCACCTTTAAAAAAAATATTATGCTAGTTTAATATTATTGTTAACTAAATCATTTACCTTTAACATTTTATTGCTTGTATTTTCTCATAAACCAAGTGAGAAGAAACTTTAGAGAAAAAAACCAACTATTGACAAGTATGGACATTAATACTGCATGTTGTTCTCTTGAATAATTTATCTGAAAAGTTTAACAAAATAGGTTAATATAAACTGATAAAAATTAAAAAGAAGAAGAAAAAAGCAATTTAGAAAAGAAAATAGGCAGCATCAAATTTCTAATCCAACTTTGGAGAGATAAAGAACTCGAAACTAAAAAAGTAGATCTGTAAATGAGAGAGATGAAGATTTGATTAAGAGATTGAACAAGAGGGAAGGGGCAACAGTTAGGTTTGCTATGGTTGGAAGAAGAAACTAAAAGGTAGATTTATAAATGAGAGAGATGAAGATTTGATTGAGAGAGATTGAACAAAAGAGGGGTGACGACTAGGTTTGCTAAAGTTAGCAGAAGAATCAAGAAACTACAAAGTAGATCTGTAGATGGAAGAGAATAAAGGGAGTTGGGGGGGCGGGGGACGACTAGGTTTGCTAGGTTAGAAGAAGAGAATAAAAACTTGAACTGTAAATAGGTTTGGAAGCTATTTATAGTACTAGTTTTTTTTTTTAATTTCCATTTGAACCAATTTGGTTTGGTTTATTTGATTTCAACCTTTTAAAACCGAAACCAAACCTAACCAAATTATTTTTTTTTCTAATCAGTTTTTTTCATGGTTTAGTTTTTTTTTTTTTTCCAGTTATCTTGGTTTAATCGGTTTTTTGGTTTTTTTGCTCACTTCTAATCAAAACCTCCAAATATAATTTTGACTTTACTATTATAAACAAAATAAATTCGTAGCATGATTGTGGAAATTAGGTCGAATCCAAGGAAAATTTCATTTAATCTTTCTACAATATACTGAAATACAAAAATGAGGGATTTGAATAAAAAATTAAAGAAACAAAATTTAAAAAATAAAAATAATAAATTGATATGTCATTAATTCAGTTAAAAGGTCTACACTTTCATTCCTATAAATCTGTTGATAAAAAAAAAAATTCACATCAAGCAAATAAATTTGATATTCCTTAAAGCTAAGAAAAATCAATCAGATTGCGAGTAAATTAATTAGACAAAGCTCTCTAATCAATTTTTTATCATCAATCAAAATTAATATTAAAAACAATTCTTATTCACTCGGCAATAGCCTTAGGAGTAAAGTCTATGAAAATATTCTACGTAAACGTTAAAAAACTTGACAATTTAACTTATTTTATTATTCCCTAATAAATCTAGATGAGAGTTCTAGTAATTAATTTAATTCCTTTGTTTCTTAATCTAGTCCCTAATAACAATTCCAAATTGAAAGAAACTAGAAAGCATACATGTCATCTCAAACAATTCAATAAGTTTGAATGAAAATTAAGAGCATAATTTTAAATAAGAAAAAATAAATAATTGAATCTAAAAGAATTACTACTTCTCACAACTTGTTAATGGAGATGATGTGTATTCCTCTAGAACTAAAAACTAAAATTTAGTTCATAGCTGTTAAAAAATTAACAAAAATAGAAAGGAAAGAATGTTGTAGAGAAGAAGAAGAAGATGATTGTTTCTGCCGTGAATTGCTTCCTTTATTTCCTCCCTTAGCTTTTGTCTTTCATTAGGATTGTTCTCTTGATTAAGAGTCCTTTATATTACTTAATTTTTTCATCCTTATCTAGTCATTAAGGTTGGTTAGATAAATAGTTGGGTCTACCTTTAATTGATTAGTAGGAATCTCTTGATTACTCCCTAGTATATTAAAGGTGGTCATAAAATTAGATCTTTGGATTTATAAAAGCTTTATCAATGAATGTTATTGTGTTGGTGTCAGAGTGAAGCCACTTTTATTATTGCTTGCTCATTTTCCTCTAGAATAACATCTCTCAATTCTTCGGTAGCTTGGGTTCTAATCTCCACCTTTTATTTCAAGGACCCTTACTAGTAAGGTATTAGGGCCTTATTTCCTTTCATATAGGTAGAGACATATTATCTCGAGATTACTTGATTACCATATACTAAGGCCACTCCTTTTTAAGTTGGGAATTTCAGCACTAATTACTTGGTGTTAATGACAACATTTATCTAATACAAAAGTGGCCTACTCATAATGAAATTGTAAGCTAAGGGCATACAATAACCATGAAGGGTTGCTAGAGGGAAACATACTTAGAGGGAGTTCTTATAATGACTGGATGACCAAGACACCCTAAACTAGTATGCTTGAGCCTTGTATCACAATGAGAAGAGTTTTCACTAGGGTTAGTCTTGTGAGGGGTATTCATATCTATACCGTTACTTCTTGGAAGAGGATGTTGATTATGCTGCCATCACCCACCAAAACCTAATGTACTCTATGGTTGGAAAGGATTGTAGAAATGACCATGACATTTTCACACGAGAAAGATATTCCCTCTCTATTTTCCAGAATGAAGATGAGTAGTTGTAAGGACTTGTTTACTATACTTTTTTTTTTCCTTATATTGGAATAAAATCTTGTATAGATGCCACCCGAGATCATGTAGATTTTGGATAGTGCAATCGTGGATTGATCGAGCTCTTCCCTTCTTGTCTTGGGATGGGAATCCTTTCTTTAAAAACTAGTGGAGATAGTCTTTGGCTATCAATCTTTCAATTTCCTTTTTCAAGATGTTACACCCATCTATGTCATGTCCTTTATCTTTATAGAAAAAACAATACTTATTGGATGTATAATTTCATTGAAAGGTGTTGGGTAAATTTCTTACCCTAGATAGGGATGAGGACTTTAGAGAGAGAAAGACATTTATTAGAGTAATACGTATTTTAGGATAGTTCAAACGTTCCCTAATCTACCTCTTTTAACTTTTCCTAAGGTTGTTGTCCCTTGTAGGATAACAATCTTATTTAGGAGACCTCTTAGGAAGATTTTTTTCTTTAGAGAAACGAGGAGGGCAATGACATAACACACTTGTCTCCTTTATTTGAATATGGTTCTCCATGGCATGCTTTACTTTTAACAAGTTTATGTTCGGTAAAGCATATAATTCTTTCTATAAAGCTCTTCCATTCACTCTACTTATAAGGGCTTTAGAGGCTACAAGCTCTATTAATTCTTAATCCTTGAGGATTTTGGCATTAAACCTTTTTAGGTAGTTTGTGTGGACTCACCATCCACTTGAGTGATCCTAAAAAGCTCTGTAGAAATCTTTCTTACCGGGATGCTTTTGTTAAACCCGACCATTAGTTTACAAAAGCTTCTAATGAAGCTTGGCTCTAAGTTTTTGTACCATACATGTACTGATCCCCTAAAGGTTACAGGGAAGATCTTGCACATGGCATAACTATCCCGGATGACTAGTTCTAGGTTGTTTCCTATATTTTATACGTGTTCCCTTAGATCTACAAGACCATCATAATTATCCAAAGTCATTTTGGTAAATATATGGTCATTGGGAATATGTGTGGAACACTTGTATAGATAAGTGAGAATCTCAAATCTAATAAGGGGGAGTATATGTTCTTATGCGTATACTCCCATATAGGTTGTTTTTTGCTTCTATGTCTATAAGGTTCTAAAGAGCTTAAGGTTTCTAACATAGGGTAATAGGATTGATGGATAACCTCTTTCCCACGATAACTAGATAGACTTCTAGAAGACTCGCTATGAGCAGAAGCATCATGATGATGAGAATGCCTTTCAAAAAGGTCAAACGACTTTTGAGGATGAAAATCTCTCATAGTTTCATTTTTCTCATATTTCTTTGTGTAATGTAACTGTCTGCAGACATTTGATATGGCCTATTACTATGAAGGTGGTAGGGAGGATGCGGCTTTACTAAAGTAGTGTCGAGACTTGTTAAAGTAAAGTTTATTTTGCTTGCTGATTTTCTAACACTGCATAGGTGATGAGTTGCACTTGGTTAATAAATTGTTGAAGAGTTGGCTAAGTAAGAGTATCTGTTGTGGTAAGAAGAACTATTACACATTCTATTCTAGAAATGTTTTGATTTTCTACCATTGATAATGATTAAGGATGTCAATAAACATGTTCTGGAAGAACTATCGATCGTTTTTTGATCAATTCTTATAGACAAAGCCAATTGATGATGTCGTAAAATTCAATATGTTTAGGAATAAGGTTATTTGGTGTTTGGATAGTGGTTAATCAAATGGTCATATCAGTATTTCATTATCCTTAGCCTTAGGAAGTATAAAATCGATGGAAGAAGTGTAGGTGCCTATAAAACAGTCCATATCAATGGGATTTAGGGACCCTTCAACAATAAAATCAATAACTGTAAATGGGAATGTGTAATAAATAAATAAAAACTTTAAATTTTAAGAATAAATGTGTTTGTTCTTCTTGTTGTTGTGTCATTAATGCTTTAAGGATTAAGATATATAAGCTTGGAGAGTATGAAAAATTGAACCCTTTATCTAGATGATTAATGAGGTATTTATATTCCTTAAACCTTATTGTTTTGATGGAGTGGAGGGACCAAATAGCCATTTCCACTTGATGACATTAATGAGGGTTAAATATCTCTTACATATAATTAATGAAAGACAAATATCCCTTATAAATCATTAATAAACATTAATGAGATAAAAATACGGTAGACCATTAAGATACCTTTTATATAATTACAAGTATAGCAGAGATAATTATTTCTAACATCAATATATTATGTCAAAATCTAAAAATAGAACCCTATGATCATAACATAGATCTCTAAAGCCCATTAGGTTTGGCGCACAACCAAACCTAGGGGAGATGGGTCGATAGTTCATCAAACTCATAATATTTTAGGTTTTGCTTATGGCTGAACTCAAATATATTAGGTCTGATGACTTACGAGACCCATGAGACCTTGGACTCAGCTCATGGCTGAACCCAAATATATTGGGTCTGTTGACTTGCAATACTCACGGTGCCTTAAGCTTAACTCATGGTTGAATCCAAGTATGTTGGTTTTGGTAAAATGCTAGATCCATGTTCAATTAGGCTATCACCCTATTATGAGTCTGGGTTATTTTAAAACACAAAAATATTGAGTAAAAAATATTAATTTATTAATAATCAAGTGTCATATCTATAATATGTTGGGCTCAACTCATAGCTGATGTCGCGGGGGCGACGTTGTCTAGCGACGGCGGAGGCTCTTGTCGTGTCTCCTAATAAGGGGTGTTATGTGTTGGGAAGGTTTTTTGGTTTTAATCATAAAATTATGATTAATGTTTAGGAGTCACCACCTAGTATTATGGTCACTAGAAACTTATGGTCTCCGAGAGTCTGGGTAAGAGACTGGTTGTGCAAGAGGAAGACGCATCATCTTAGTGCACCCTACCTAAGGTAAGCTGCATTGTTGTTTGATTGTTTTTTTTAAGTCATTTTCTATTTGTTGGTCTTTTCTAAGATTCAAGACAGATCTCTCTTCATGAGAAAGTCTCTACCTTGCTGAGTTAAATCATAACCGTTCTAAAGTCTGAATTTTAGCATCGCATTTCTACACTTTGTATCTTTAATACCTGAGGGTGTACTTTATCGTGTAATTTTACACCCCATAAATATTAAAGTCTGCATCTAAATCCTAAAAAATGAAAAAATATTTTTAACATGTTGGTCAAATCCTAATGGATAATCATAAACTGGTTATGATATTTATTTTTGGATTTAAAAAAAAACATGAAAAAGATACAATTTTTGTTTTTTTATGAAAAATATACTTGGAAAAATTTTAGAAATTTACCGTAAGCAATAAAATATTTTTTTCATTACGAAAATGTTTTGATTTTTTAAAAAAAATATTTTGGATAAAACCTGGTATTTTAATATCGAATTTGTATTTTATAGTGTAAATATACAACTTGATATTATGCATAATTGGTAGAAAAAAAAACGAGAAAAATCACATATTTTTTAAAATGATTTTTGAATTTTTTTTTAAATAGGGGCCGGGCCAGACCCAGCCCGACCATTTGGGCTGGGCCAAAACTAGCCCGGCCCTAAGTTAATTATTTTGGTAGCTACATGCAGAATGAATTCTGCATGCAGCGACTGCAACAGTGAGCAACAGGGACGGTTAATGCAAGGCAGGGATGGAGAACCACCTGAGACGGTGATGGCCTATGGTCTTACTAGTGGAGAGGCTGGTGGCGGCGTTGATGGAGAGCTTGGTCACCGGAGTTCCTACTGTGCAAGACGAAGAAGTTTGCAGAGGAGAGAGAAAAGCCAGAAGGAGAAGAGAGAGAGAGTCGCGGTGGCTGCTTGGTGGTTGTGCTAGCTTCCTATGGTGGAGCTGGTATTCGTAGTGGTGTATAGGCTGGTTTTGTTGGTATTCTTGCTTGAGAAGGTAGCTGGGGAAGAGGTGGAGAAGGTTGCAGAAGATTGATGGGGAAAGAAGGAAAATGGAAATAGGGAAAGACTGGTTTTTTTATGATTTTTGGACCCGATTTTCTCCCCTCTTAGGCCATAACATCAGCCTCTATTTATAGGTGGTGGAAGAGGGTAATTTCATCTGTACTAGGGTAAATTTCAGCCCTTGATTCTGTTGGGAAGGATCCCAACCGTTGGCTCAAAATAGGCATAGTGCACTATTAAATTTGCAGAAAAAACTGTCTGATTTGGCATGTTTAGGCCGGATTCTACACCGATGGGTTGTCATTTCGACTGAAATATCCATACCATAATGTAGAGGAACTGCAAATGATCATTTTCGTACAAGTTTGGTTAAATTTGGTGGATGTTAGGGGCATTAAATACACTTGCAAAGTAGGTAACCGGACCAGCTGTTTCATAGATTTAAAGAAGAAGATGAATAGTACCAAAGTTCTGATTTTGACCAAAGTTCATTTCAGTCCTCCCTCTTTAAATTGCTTTCAATTGAACCTCTAATTGACCTTAAACTTTTTCAATTAAGCCCCTGATGAACTTCAATTAGAGCCCTGAAGTTACGCGCCTATTGCGATATAGTCCTTGATCTCGGATTTCTTCAATTTAGCCCCTAATTGATCCCAAAACTTCAATTTTCTTGAAATTTGGCCTCTAATTTCAGTAATTAACTTGGTAAAAATTAAATTTGGTCTCTTAAAATTCCAATCTTTTCAATTAAGCCTAAATTAGGCTCCCAAACTTAATTTTTCACCAATTAAGTTTCAAATAAAAGTAATTTGACCCATTTAAAGTATAATTAAGTCCTTGCACTTAATTAAATCCTTCAATTGGACCCAAATTAATTCTTAAACATAATTAAAATTTAATTTGGCCCATGATTAAATCAAATTGGCCTATTAAAAATTTAATT
>NW_011499957.1:710610-716625 GCF_000495115.2 Populus euphratica
CGATAATATGATTGCAAGATGTATATATAAAAATACCTTTTAATTAAAATTATATTAAGATAATATTTCTTTATATTTTTTTACTTTTAATATTTACATATCAAAATCATATTTAAAGAACACTCGAATCATTAATTTTATATTTTTCATGTGGAGAAGTAGCTTGAACTACGTAAACAAACAATCCCTTCTTAATTGTATGGTTGTAATCGTAAGGTGTAAACATTAATTAGATTACTAGTCTACTTTTTCTATTCTCATTTCAAAATGAGTTTGTTTCATCACTCACATGTATAATCAGTCTGCATATAATTTTACTTAGAGTAGTTTTCCTTAGAGTAAACCCCCCACTAAAAAAAATAAATCAAAAGAAAGGAAAAGAAAAGAAATAACCTTCTTAGTCCTCTAGTTAACAATTACCCTTCCTTCCCAACCCAATCATCCACTTTTATAATATTATCCTTGTTGGATCCCTTTGTGGAACTAATATAATAGTCCTGCAAAAGCATATAAAGTAACATAGAAAAAGAAAGAAGTGAAATATGCAAATCAACGAAGTATAATTCGATGGGCATCGTGCATTATCATTGTCAAAAATAGAAAGTGATGTTTGTGGCTACAGGTTCCCTGAGATATAATCGGATCATTATTCTTAGTTTTTACATCTGGTCCCGTAAATTATCAGTTCAAAACCTGGATTTTAAGTTTTAAATAGATTATTAAGTTTTTATAGGATCATCAACTTGTATAGGTTAATTTTTAAAAAAAAAATAAAATGACATAGTTTCAATAAAAAAACAAAATTCAATAGATTTCAACTAAAATTTTGATTGAGGCTTACATGATCAACTGGATTACTAGGTCAATTAAACTGGTGAATTGGATGGATCATCAACTTGTATAGGTTAATTTTTTTTTAAAAAATAAAATAACATAGTTTCAGTAAAAAAACAAAATTTAATAGATCTCGACTAAAATTTTGATTGAGTCTTACATGATCAACCGGATTACTAGGTCAATTAAACTGGTCAATTGAATCATATCGAGTTTTTTTTTTCTTTATTTTTTCTTTAACTTGACTCGATTCCAACACTAGATTAGCCGAGTCTCAAATCAAGTCACTAGATCAGGTCAAATTTCAATACTATACCATTATTAGTTGAAATAATTCTAACATAGGCCCTTTTTATAAATTGCTGGGGTAATTTTGTGTTCCCTCTCTTATAATCAATCGCTAATTTAATATATGTGTAATTTTTAGGTACTATTTATTTTTATATTAGAAAAATGAAATTTTTTAGATTAATATTTTTAGTATTTTCAAATTATTTTAATGTATTAATATTAAAAATAATTTTTTAAACAAAAATTAATATATTTTTAAACAAAAATTACTTTTAAAAAAATTATAATCACGTTTTCAAACAAAAACTTCTATTATATAGGCCGCTATGTATCGCAATCAACATTCCTTGATGATAAATTTAGAACTTGATGATGGTGTATTCGCACAAGTGATATGGCCACCAAATTCTACTCACATTAGAACTTAGACTTATCAAAAAAATTTATACCATGCATGGACTCATCCAAGAGCCATGCATCCTTTTCTTATGACAATGACTACATTGGGTTTTGACTCACACTAATTATTTTTCATGATATATGCCATTCATAAAAAATACATCAAAAATGTAAATGTTTTTTCTAGTAATATATTTTTTGCATTTTAAAATTATTTTTGAAAAAAATTAATTTTTTTTATTTCAAATTAATTTTTTTAGATTGTTTTAGATCATTTTGATATATTGATATTAAAAATATTATTTTTAAAAATATTATTTT
Source organism: Populus euphratica (assembly GCF_000495115.2). NCBI lineage: Eukaryota > Viridiplantae > Streptophyta > Magnoliopsida > Malpighiales > Salicaceae > Populus > Populus euphratica. The sequence goes on from NW_011499957.1 coordinate 712,456, forward strand.
GATATATTTTTAAATAAAAAATATTTTAAAAATAATTATTATCACACTTTTAAAAAATGATAGAAGCTTAAATAACTTTGTTATACATCAAATGTTTATATAAAAAAAATATTTTGTTTTTATTTACATGTTATTCAAAAAAATTAAATCAACAACTCTTTCATCAAGGCAGACAACTTTGAAGATTTTAAAGGTAAAAAATGCTAGAAAAATAACATTATAATAATATAATAGATATCCTAAATATTTCACTTCCAGCTCCAACAGATAATTTTATCTGTAAATGCAAAGATCATTTTATAAAAATCTATCCACAAATAAAGATCTAATCATTGAAATTAATTAATTTGTGACCCAAAATATAGGTTGCATGGTTTGACAGGAGATAATACATTTATGGTGGTGGTTGTTTGGGGTAAAGGTGACAATGACGTTGCGGCAGTAGATGATGATAATATAGTGGATAATTGTTTTTGTTTATAAAATATTTTATGAAATTTTATGAATTAAAATTATTTTTAATAAGTAATCTATATTTAAATTTATATTATAAAATATCTTATTTTCATATTTTTTTATAAATAATTTTCAAAAAAATATTAGAAAAATATTCTCTTATAAAAAAATCTTACGTAAAACACACCCAGTTATTAACTTTGTACCCTCTTTAAAGTGGAAACTTTGCAGTGTGACCAGAAAAAATATGGATCGTCCGATTTGATCAGCTTTATCGCTTGTCCAACTGAAACTGGTCCCTGATTGTACGGCCACAAGCAGCCCTTGCACGGGGCCTCATTCTGAAGGATGAGCTGGCATCACATGATGGACTGCTTCTCCCCACAACCACCGAATGTGGTCCTCAATTTACAAAACAGATAACTACCATTCCCTATTTTTGGACTTATTGACAATTAAGTGCACAATCTTTAATTTTCTTTTGAATTTTAGCTCAACCGATCTGAATTGGAACCTTTTTATCTCTCTATTAATATTGCTAACCACCTTTTGCAATATACTTGTCCTTTTATCACAGTAGGAAAATTTTACATAGGTGTTAGATATTTTTTTTTATTTTCATATAATAAATAATATTGTTGATTTTTTTGTTTGATTTATGTATTTTTTTTTTTAAAAATCAACCTAGGGATAATATGATAGATTAATTCTATATTACTTCTCTATAATTTTGGATTTGTGAGTTAAAAAAGAGATATTAGCAATACCATTTTTTATTCACTTTTCATTATCATTATTTTATCAACGGAGTCATTTTTAAGTTAACAATATTATATTTTACATAAAAAATATTGTTGATATTTGATGTTACACATTTTTATTTTATATATATATATATATATTTTGATGATAACAATAAAATGATATATATATATTGATGATAACAATAAAATGAAAAATGGACTAATAATATGCTTGGTTGAAAACAAGCTTTGAACAAGTTATATATGAATAACATATCAACAAGTATGATGAATTTCATGAAAAAATCAATTAAAAAGTCTAAAAAAGAAGTAAATTAAAAAATTTAGATTAAGTGTTCATTCTAATGCTATGTAAATCTATATATCCTAGTTAATACCACAATTAAAATGAACTCACACACTTCAGTACTCTACATACATTAAATGATTGATAAATAACATGATATAATCTAAGATGGATGGTTGTAAGAATTCACTTAGGTTAATATATTAAGACTAGAATTATACATTAATTAGTCGAATGCTTATTCATATATGATCAACACTTGCGAATTCTATAAAAACCGGTCAATTGTTTGAGTTGTTAGTGAGGTTATAATGATTATAAACTATTAGCTTTTCATAGAAACATATATATATATATAGCTTGTGTAATTGCTAAACTAGAGAGGGATTCCAAGCATATATGATATACAAGTTATTTTAAGTATAAAAACACTATAAAATCATCAATTCTTGATTATATTCTAATTTATGCTATTAAACCTTGATATTCTAACATAAAAGTATTTAATCTCATTCTCACTATACTTAAATACTTTAAAATAATATAAATGTTATCTTGTGAAATATAAATATATTAGAACTTTCAATTATATTATCCATTTTATTGAGAGAGTTAATCATAATAACAAAATCACATTTGTAAATCTTTGAGAGTTAAATAAAAACTCTTAGCATTGGTGAGGTAATCTCAACAAGGAAAAAAAAATATTGAAGAGGGCATATCTTCAAGTTTGAAAAATCTTGAAAATAATATATGACATATCTTTAAGTAAAGAAAAAATCTAAAAGGGAATATTTTCAAGTGGTATAAGAATCTTGATGTGAATTCCTCAAGTGACTATTATATTCTTAAACTTGAACAAGTGAAAAAATACAGTACTTAATTACCGGTTGGTACATGAGATGTGGATGTAAATTTGCTAAACCACATTAAAAAAAAGTTTGCAAATTCTCTTCTCTTTATTTGTTTACTTGAAACATTATAATTATATATTTTTATTATTGTGTTTATTTGAAGTTATTTATATTATTTGTAAATATTAGTGAAATACCCAATTCACCCATACTCTTAGATTTATAGTTACCTTAATCATTGAACAACAAATATATACAAATAAATATTCTTAAAACTTTTATTTGTTAATATTGTTTTTTTTATATGTGCAAATATTTTTTTTAGGAATTTTCATGTGTTAGAATACATTATGTTGTTTGTTGTAAATAGATTTGAGGTTGGGTTAATAGGACCGAACAAAGGCGATTGAGTAATAATGGTGGCCTTGGGACCTATTTTGAATATAATCAAGGAATGTGAGCTTAAACTCTAAGTGGGCATTACTATCCTCTCATTTCTAACCCATGTATTCCTAAAAAAAAAGGATTGGGTTATATTGTTGAGGTTAAGTTCCAAATTACTATTTTAGATTATAATATTCTTTTAGCTTTAAAATCAAATACATATAGTAGTTTAAGCAAAACTTAACATGTATATGTGATATGTTTTTTTATTATAAGAAACAAACATAATGTAATTTATTTAAGGTAAGATATCATCTTTTATTTGGTATAATTAGTCCCTTACCTAGAACCTTTGAAAAATTAATTAGGATTTATAGTTATTATAAAATTAGATGGCAACTCTATTTTCTTATTTTTATCCCAATCAATTCCTACTAACTCATCGAGATATTATCTATGAAAATAAAAATAATTATAAAATAATTTCAACTATAATTTATTACATATTCTACTGTTTGCAGGGGATAAAAGGAATTGAAGTGTGATTTAAAAAAGTGAAGAATATAAATGTCTAAATCTCAAGAAAGTTAGAGCAAACTTCATCCATTTCTTCTACTTAGAAGTTCCATCACTTTAGCTTAAAGTAGCAAACTAGTATGACAACAAAGAAACAAAAGCTTTCTTAAAAATACAATTAGAAGTCTTTGTAACATAATTAGAAAGCATATATAGATATTATTAAAGGTCAAACCTTATAGTGATTATGATTTCTTTTTGTTATAAATTAGAATGGGAGATTGAAAGGATAAAGAGAGGGTAAAGTTTAGAAAAAATATGTTGGTTTTATCCAAAATGAAACACTGTTTGGTAATTAGATCATGGTTGGAGCTGCAGAACTTGAATTTAGGTCTGCTTTATATGGATAGAAAGCTAAGACATAGGCCTAAAAATTTCATGGGATGACAAGAGACTTTTTTGAGGTACAAATATTAGCAATAACGTATAAGTCTGAATCTGTCCTGCAACTTAAACATTATTCAGTGTTTAACCCATATCTCGAGTTCTAGAAGCCCAAATGACCTTAATTTTTTTTCTTGGAAATTTGAAACAATTTTCTAAAACTTTCATGAGTAAAGTTGGTTCAAATTCTGACGTTATCAATGATATTTTTGGTAGATAAGAAGATAAAGATTGCCACTAAGTTAAGAGTTGGTCACCTAATTAGTCATCAAATCAATAGTTTCCAATTTTAGCCTATAAAAGGAGGCATTTGCCATGCATTTAGGCATCTTGGTTTTCAGATCAACATTATGCTCTTGCTCTCTATTTTTTGTAATGTTTAAGTTTTACTTATATTAATCTCTTATTTATACTTTTCATTTTGTTTACATTGCCTAGTTAACTTTTATCTTATTTATATTTTTAT
>NW_011499957.1:716752-716991 GCF_000495115.2 Populus euphratica
ACTAACAAGTTTTGTATTTGTTATCTTGTTCACTTTTAATACTTTATTTGTTAAATGGTTAGTCTAGATTTGTCTTGTATAACACTTAGTATAACAAATACTTAGCACTTTCATAGCCCAACCGTATGATATAACCGACACTTATGCTATGAAAGGAACTTAATTTGTTGTTAACATAATTATAATCATGAATGCCTGACAATATTTACAAGTATTAGCATTATTCGAATAAGATAACT
>NW_011499957.1:717165-717244 GCF_000495115.2 Populus euphratica
TCAAAGTTCTCATCAACTTCTTCTTCTTCTTCTTCTTTTTCTTTACTACTACTACTACTAATGTTATTATTGTTGCTAA
>NW_011499957.1:717420-717944 GCF_000495115.2 Populus euphratica
CTTGTACAAATTATAGTATTTATTTTATTTTCTCTTTTCACTTTTCTTGTATCTAACTTTGTTTCTTTTATTTTATTTCTTCTTCTTTTATTTTCTTCTTCCTTTTATTCTATTCTTACATGTGTATAAGAGTGTGGTCACATACATTAAGTGGGGACTTTGTAGGGTATCCTCATTATTTTCAGAAAATATAGTCAAAGAAGATAACCAATTACTTCATAATAATAATAATAATCGTGTTAGAATTCTTAGAGACCACATGAATCCTACAAGAACAAGTGCACTCTCTTGCATAGTTTTCCTTCTTGATGCATCTCATTTTAATTTTAAGCCAGGTATTATTCAACTTTTACCTTCTTTTCATGGCTTAGATTTATAAAATCCATACTTGTATTTAAGAGAATTTGAGGAGATCTGCAACACGCATAATGACTCATATTATAACAAAAATACCATTAGATTAAAGTTTTTTTCTTTTTCGTTAAAAGATAAAGCTAAAACATGGCTACAAAATTTAAGACCTG
>NW_011499957.1:719006-719982 GCF_000495115.2 Populus euphratica
AAATCGAGGATGAAAAAGGCATCGAAAATATTAATGCAGATCTTTTATCAAAAGTGAAAATAGATTTGACATCCGACATCACACCAATTGATGATTACTTTCCTGATGAATCTTTATTTTCTTTTAGTTCAATGCTTTGGTTTGCTAAAAATATCAATTTTCTTGCTTTATAATTTTTGCCAACTCATTTGGATACCCAAGACAAAAGAAAGTTCTTAAACAAAGTGAAGAACTTTTATTGGGATGACCTTTACATATTTAAATATTATCCTGATTAAATATTTCAAAGATGTATTCCCGACAATAAGGTAAGTAATGTAATTAATTTTATCACTCTAAGGCATATGGGGATCATTTCTCAGCAGAAAAAAAGAACCGTAAAAATCTTACAAAGTGGATTTTACTTACCCACCATGTTCAAGGACTACATGCATGTCACAAAACCTGTGAAAATTATCAAAAGATGGGGTTTATTTCAAAACACAAAGAGTCTTTAAATAATCTTCTATTAACTCTTAAGTTTGATCATAGTAGAGATATGCATCCTGCAATTCATGACTTATAACCCTATTTTCATAAAGAACATTCTTGATATAGTCTTGGAAATTTGATTAAAAAAGACCTTGTTTGCCAGTTTTTAAGAAAACTGAATGGGAAGCCTATCATCGACCTATAGAGGGCATTTAAGTAGTTATTGGATGTAAAACCAAGGGAAGATGTGAGCCACATTCACAACTGCCTGTATATAGACATAAGTTTTCAATAAGAAATAAACAAATAAAAAGAGAGTGAAACTCCAGCTGACTTATATATATGTAGTATGATTGTATTTTTAATTTCTCATCTATAAATCTTCTCTTCCTTCCTTTCATTTCTACCTAACCTATATATTCAATAAATATAAAAGTGTGTAGAAATGGCAGGTTCCTCAAGTCATTACATAAATTTTTTTTGTGTTTTTGATGGATCTAGTCCT
>NW_011499957.1:721604-741168 GCF_000495115.2 Populus euphratica
TTCGACACTCCTGCACTTGGGAGAAGACATTAATCTTTTAGTCATGTCAGTGTTAATAACTGTATTTTTAGGAGGTAATCAAGTTTTGAGGGTTATCCCTAAAACTTTAGCAAATGGGAACATTATTGGAAAAATAATTAGAGAGGAACTATATGTCTCCATAATGTCTGATTGAATGAATACAATGTTTAAACACACTAATGCCTTCATTTCCTTACCAGGTTATTTGGGCATATTGGAATAAATCTTTTATTATTTTCTCTTGGGCTCAATTGCACATTCACTATAAACCTATAGATTTGATAAATGTTAATGGTTTTTATAATAAATTATTGTCTTTTCTTGATCATACTGTGGAATAGAAATTTCTAACATCTTTGGCATCACAAATCATAATCTATGCTGCTACTGCTGAACAATTGATTGACCAACTACAATCTTTCTCTCCTATAATTGATCCCTTCATAAATCGCATAAATTGATCACCTAAAGAAAGCCATAAAAAGTTGAAATTGAATTTGATCCTTAGTTTGTAAAAACTTGTGTCCTTTAGTTTTATTAATAGCATAATATTTGTGTTTTGTTATTTTTTATAGTTGTTTAACTGTGTTTCAGGTTTGTTAGTGTTCGTTGTTTCAGGTGATGTCTTCTATACTCTATCTTTCTACCTTAATACATTGAGGATAATGTTTTGTTTTGGTTGGGGGGGAAGGGTACTAGTTGATATTAAAAAAAAATTAATTAATTGTATTTTCTATTTCATAAAACATTTGCAAAACTATTATTACTAGGATGATAAAGTAAATGAGTTCTTTTGTTAAAGTGACTCTGGAGATGCATCTTAGTAAACATTCATAACAAGGTCTATCTGAATACTTCTTGAAATATTCATGTTTACAAACTTTCACATTGTTATCACTTAATTTGCTAAGATATTCATGTAACAAGTATTCTTAAATCTTTATTTTCACACACACACACACTTTAACATATGATTACAGGTTGCACATTAGATTATTACATTATTTATGTTCTTTTGTTAAAGGTAATAACTAAGGGTAAGAGATAGTATATAAATTATAAAAAAATAAAAAAATAATGATAATAAAAACGTAGATAAGTTTGGTTTCGTAACCTTCCCAACCTAAATAATTAAGCCTGAAAGGGTGTTTTAACACTTAATACCCTAAAGTCAACTGACTTGGGAGCTATTAGCCCAACACTTGTTACATGAATTAGTATTTGCAACTCAAGTTACTAAGCTCGTAAGGGTGTCTCAACACTTAATATCCTAAGACCAACTGGTCAGTAAGTCATTAGTGAAAGCTTGTTATATGGGTTAAAGATGCATTGTGTTTTTAAGTTATATGTATATATATTAATAGAAAAAGAAAAAAAAAGATAATAATCCCAACCTAAGAAAGTTAAACTTAAACATTAGAACAAAAATTTTGTTTTCTTCCAAGTAAAGCCTCATAACTATGTATTGATATATTGAGTATAATAGAAAGGTTTATTAATATCTTGTTTAAGAGGTATTGAGCAGATATATAAATTTAATGAGAGTTTGTTTATTTGAATAGATTAATGGAAGTTGAATGATTAATGCCTTGCTTTGTAGAACTTGCAAATTATTATTTTTATTTTAATACTTTAATTACTAGGGACTAGTAATAAGCTAGTTGGAGGGTGTGATTAGTACTTAAAAATGTATTTTTATCAAGGTTTATATCAGCATTTTGCACTTGAAGTATCACAAACTCCTTAACTAAAGCATGTTTTATAATAACAAGTCTAATACCATAAGATACCTTTAATTTATGGAAAATATACATCCTAAATGTAGGCTTATCATATAAATTAAAAGATTGATTGATGTGTTAAAGTATTGAAATTGAAAGGACAAAGAAAGGGTGAAGCTTAGAAAAGAGATGTTAGTTTAGTACAAAGTGGAACACTGTTCGGTAATTAGATTATAACTGGAGTTGTAGAACTTAGATTTAGATCTATTTTATATGAATGAAAAGCTAATACATAGGCCTAAAACTTTCATAGGGAAGACAAGACTCAATTATGCTGTTTGGAAGTCTAAATCTTAGGAACAATATAGAAGTCCGAATTTATCCTGTAGCTCAGACACTATTCAGTATTTGGCCCATATCTCGAGTTGTAGAAGTCCAAATGACCTCAATTTTTTTTCTTGAAAAGATGAGATAATTTCCTAGAACTTTCACGAGTAAGGTTAGTTTAAATTCTAATGTTATCAATGATGTTTTGTTCATATAAGAAGATAAAGATTATCACTAAGTCAAGATGTGGCCACCCACTCAATAATTAGTCATCAAATCAATAGTTCTAAATTTTGGTCTATAAAAGGAGGCATTTACCATGCATTTAGGCATCTTGGTTTTCAGATCAAGATCATATTCTTGCTCTCTTTTTATTGTAATGCTTAAGTTTTACTTATATTAATCTCTTATTTATACTTCTCATTTCTTTTCCTTTACTTAGTTAACTTTTATCTTATTTATGTTTCTATTTTTTATTATATTTAATTAAGTTTATTATGTCAAGGTGAAAATGTTAGACTAATGGTGTAAGAATAAGTATATTGTAAACTCAATATTGACTTTAATGTTTGATACTAAGATGTTTTGTATTTGTTATCTTGTTCACTTTTAATACTTTGCTTGTTAAATGGTTAGTCTAGATTTAAGTTATATAACACTTGGTATAACAAATACTTGACACTTTCATAGCCCAATCGTATAGTATAACTGACATTTGAGCTATGAAAGGAATTTGATTTGTTGTTAACATAAGTTATAATCATAAATTCCTGAGAAAATTTACAAGTATTAGCATTATTCAAATAAAATAACTAATGTAATCGTGTTAGCAACTTATAATCCAATTGAAATCTCCTTTGTGTATGGTTTCCAATTGTATAATAAAAAGAGTTTATACTATATTTGTTTGAAATACCATTAGTGAACCCTCTAATTTTGACATTTGTTTTAATCATTGTTTGATCTTCACATTGATCTTCCATCTCAAAGTTCTTATCAACTTCTTTATTATTATTATTATTATTATTATTATTATTATTATTATTATTATTATTACTATTACTATTACTATTACTATTATTATTATTATTATTATCAGTAGTATTATTACTATTATTACTATTACTATTACTATTATTATTATTCCTATTACTATTATTATTACTAGTACTACTACTACTACTACTACTACTATTACTACTACTAATGTTATTGTTATTGTTTATAATTTATACAATTAACCTTTCTATGGTTTGACCTTAATCTTATTAGGTTATTTATTCCTTCGACACTCCTTCACTTGGAAGAAATCAATCTTTTGATCGTGTCAGTTGTCCTACAATTTCATACTTTATTGGAGAACATAAAATTGAATGATCTTAGAACTAGTGTAAATTTACTTTCATATTCAGTTTTTCAAAGTCTTAATTTAAGTGAGTTAAAACCAAGTTCTGTAACTCTCTTACTTGTTAATAGATTTGTATAAGTGCCTAGAGGAATAGTTGAAGATGTGTTAGTATAAGTCGATAAATTCATTTATCATATGGATTTTATTGTCTTGGACATATAACCTGCTGAAGCATATAATTCATTTTCTATTATTTTAGGACGTCCGTTTCTTGCAACTTCCAATGCATTGATCAATTGTAGGAATGAACTGATGAAGCTATCTTTTAGAAATATAACATTGAAGATGAATATTTTCAACATTTGCATGCAATGTGAAGATGATAATGATTTACAAGAAGTAGATGCTATTGAAGAATTAGTTTATAATCAACTTGAATCTACTTTGAGTAACATTAAGTTTGGTGAATATGAAGATTTGCAAATGATTTATTCTCACGAAGAAATCATGGATAAGAAAGACACAAAAAATGTTGATGTGAATCTTTTATCAAAATTGATAATGGATTCGATATCTAATATCATACCAGTTGATGATTACTTTCCTAATAAATTCTTACTTTCTTTGAGATCAATGCCTTGGTTTGCCAATTTTGTTAATTGTTTTCAGGAGATTTGCCAACTCATTAGAGTACCCAAGATAAAAAAAAGTTCTTGAGCAAAATGAAGAACTTTTATTGGGATGACCCCTACTTATTCAAATATTGTCCTGATCAAATATTTCAGAAATGCATTCCCGACAATGAGGTAAGTAGTGTTATGAAATTTTGTCATTTTGAGGCATATGAGAGTCATTTTTTTGTCACAAAAGACAACTGCAAAAATCTTACAATATGGATTGTATTGGCCTACCTTGTTCAAAGACACACATGTGTTTTGTAAAGGTTGTGAAAATTATCAAAATTCAGGATTTATTTTAAAATATAAAGAATTATTAGATAATCTTCTATTGACTTTTGAGACATATCCTGATAGAGATGTGAATTATGCATTTCATGACTTATGACCCCATTTTCATAAAGAACATGTTGGAGTATAGTTTTGGGAATCTAACTAAAAAAGACCTTGTTTGCCAGTTTTTAAGAAAATTGGATGGGAAGCCTATCCCTGACCCATAGAGGGTATTTATGATGTACTTGGACGTAAAACCAATGAAAGATATGAGCCACAATCACAACTACTTGGACATAAATATGTTTTTTCTAAAAATAAATAAATAAAGAGAGAGAGAGAGACTCCAACTGGCCTACATATAAGTGATATGATTGCATTTTCAATTTCTCATCTATAAAATCTTCTCTTCCTTCCTTTTATTTCAAATCAACCCATACATTCAACATATATAAAAGAGCGTAGAAATTACAGTTCCTCAAGTCATCACATAAGAAACATTTGTGTTTTCGGTGGATCTAGTCTAGGGCAAGAAAATGAGTTTTTAGAATCAATAAATCATCTTGATCAGGTATTAGCTAAGAGAAAGATTCATTTAGTGTATGGGGGAGACAACCTTGGGTTAATGAGGGGAGTGTCATTAGCTGCATATTTAAGAGGTAGTCAAGTTTTGAGGGTTGCCCCTAAAACTTTAGCAAAAAAGAACATCCTTGGAAAAACAATTAGAGAAGAACTATAGGTTTCCATATTGTTTGATCAAATGAATACAATATTTAAACACGTTGATGCCTTCATTGCCATACCAAGTGGTCTGGGCACATTGAAAGAGATCTTTCATATTTTCTTTTGGGCTTAACTGCACATTCACTATAAACCCATAGGTCTGTTAAATGTTAATGGCTTTTATGATAAGTTATTGTTTTTTCTTGATAATGCTGTGGAACAGGAATTTCTAACATCATTAGCACGACAAATCATAATCTATGCTGCTGCTACTGAACAGTTGATTGACCAATTACAATCTTTCATCCTTGTAATTGATTCTTTCATGAGTCGCATAAATTGATCAACTAAGAAAAACATAAATTGATTCTTTCATGAGTCACATAAACAGTATTAAGCTTTCATTTGTGAAACCTTGTGCCTTTTGTTTTATTAATAGCATATTATTTTATTTTGTTATTTCTTATATTTGTTTAAGTGTGTTTCAGGATTGTCAATGTTCATTATTTTAGGTGATTCTTCTATACTCTATTTTTTTATGTTAGGACATTGAGGACAATGTCTCGTTTTGGCTGGGGAGAGAGGGTAGTAAATATATATATTAACTCATTATATTTTCTATTTCGGGTGTTTTAACACTTAATACCCTAAAATCAACTGACTTAAAAGCTATTGGCCCAATGCTTGTTACATGGGTTGAGGAGAAAAGTTTAAGGGAATCAAACATTGCATTATTTATGTATCAGTAACTACAACCCGAGTTATTAAGCTTGAAGGGGTGTCTTAACACCTAATGTTCTAAGACCAACTGGTTTGGGAGTCATTAGCCGAAAGATCATTTCAAGGGTTAAAGATGCATTGTGTTATATGTATATATATTAAAAAAAGAAAAAAGAAGAAAAAAGAAAAAGAAGAAAAAGATAATAATCTCAACCCAATAAAGTTAACCTTAAATATTAGAACAAAAATTTTATTTTCTTTTAATTAAAGCCCATAACTATGTGTTGATATATTGAGCATAAAAGGAAGGTTTATTAATATCTTGTTTAAGAAGTATGAAGCAGATATATAAATTTAATGAGAGTTTGTTTATCTGAATAGATTAATGGAAGTTGAATGATGAATTCCTTACTTTGTAGAACTTGTAAATTATTTTTTTATTTTAATGCTTTAATTACTAGGGACTAATAATAAGCTGGCTGGGAGTTGTGATTAGTACTTAAAAGTGTATTTTTATTAAGGTTTTATATCATAATCTTGAATTTAAAGTATCAATAACTCCTTAACTAAAACATGTTTTATAATAACAAGTCTGATACTATAAGATGCCTTTAATTTATGGTAAATGTTCATATTAAATGCAGGCCTATCATATAAATCAAAAGATTGATTGATGAGTTCAACTATTAAAATTGAGAACACAAAGAGAGGGTAAAGCTTAGAAAAGTGATGTTGGTTCGGTTTAAACTGGAATACTATTCAGTCATTGGGTTATATCTGGAGTTGTAGATTTGGATTGCAATTTGGTTTATATGGCTAGAAAGTTATGACATATGTCTAAAATATTCATAAGGAATGCAAGCTCAATTCTACAATTTAGAAGTCCAAATCTTAGCAACAACAGAGAAGTCTGAATCTATCCTCTAACCCAAACACTGTTCAATGTTTAGCCCATATCTTAAGTTCTAGAAGTCCAAATGTTTTTAATTGTTTTTTGTTAGAAAGCTGAGATAATTTTCTAGAACTTTCATGATTCAAGTTTGTTTAAATTCTGGCATTAATAATAAAGTTTTGCTTATAAAAGAGGATAAGGATTGTCACCAAGTCAAGAGTTGGTCACCTACTCAACAATTAGTCATCAAATCATTAGTTTTAAATTTCTTTCCTATAAAAGAAGGCATTTGCCATGCATTTAGGTATCTTGGTTTTCAGATGAAGATCATGTTCTTGCTCTTTCTCTTTATATTTTTGTAATGTTTAAGTTTTGCTTTCATTAATCTTTTGTTTTTACTTTTCATTTCCTTTCTTTTACTTAGTTAACTTATATCTTATTTATGTTCTTATCTTGGTTTTTTATGTTTCTCTTATTTCATTATGTTTATTAAGTTTGTTATGTCAAGGTGAAAAAGTTACATTAATGGTGTAAGAATAAGTATAGTGTAAACTCAACATGGACTTTAATGTTTGATACTAATAGGTTTTATATTTGTTATCTTGTTCACTCTTAATATTTTGTTTGTTAAATGGTTAATCTAGATTTATATTGTATAACACTTGGTACAACAAATACTTGACACTTTCATAACCCAACCATATGGTGTAACTGACACTTGTACTATGCAAGGAAGTTGATTTGTTGTTAACATAAGTTATAACCATGAATACCTGACATCATTTATAAGTATTAGCATTATTTGAATAAGATAATTAATGTAATCATATTAACAATTTATAATCTAATTGGAACCTCATTTGTGTGTGGTTTCTAATTGAGTAATAAAAAGAGTTTATATTATACTTGTTTGAAATACCATTAGTGGATCATTGTTTAATTCTTACATTAATCTTACAATTTTAAAGTGCTCTTTGACTTATTATTATTGTTGTTGTTGTTGTTGTTGTTATTTATAATTTATATATTTAACCTCTTTGTGGTTCGATCCTGTCTTGTCATGTTATTTTTTACTTTGAAACTCCTATACTTGGAAGAACACATCAATCTTTTGATCGTTTCGGTTGTGTTAAGTTTTTTATAATGTAAAAGAAAGATGTTCAGATGATGATAATATTTTTAAAGGAGCAAGAAAAGTATAAGGTTTTGGTCATTGACTAATATTGGTTAATTTAAGAACATGATGAAAAAACAATGATTGAAAAAAGACAAAAACAAATAATGACTAATCGAAAAACCTTAATGCTTGCCAATATTATAAAAAGATACCCTCTAAATATTTTTATAGGTGTCATACGGTTATTTGATAACGAGGAAAAAATTGAATGAAAATAGGATAACCACATAAAGAGGAAAAAAAATTAAGGATGAAAAGAAATTTTTTTTTTTTTAAAAAAACCTGACTCAAGTCAACATGCCAAATTCATGGCCCGGTTATAAGACCGAGATAACAAAACACATATGAAATTGAATAAATAATAGAGGTTAACTCTTAATAAGTAGACTAAATGATGAAAGACAAAGCTAAAAAAAATAAATTAAAAAAATAAATCAACTTAGGTTAACTCAACTAACTTGCGACTCGGGATATATGATCAAAAGAACCCTACTAAAAGGAAAGTAGAAAAAATAACAGATCTCAAGGTTCAATAGCCTAATATTAAAAGATAAAATTAAAAGAATAAAAGTCAATTTCAAGAAAAGGATCTAAAAAAAGCCCAAAGCTAAATTGGGCTAATTTGGAAAACCCTTGACCTAAGTCATGAAACCATGATTACCCTATAATAATAAACAAAATCATGAAAAAATCATGAAGGAAATAACAATTAAAACAATGAGGATCAAATCTAATATAAAAATTAAATAAAATAAAATAATGGACTAAATTGAAAAATAAAATCAGTCAAGAAAACAATAAAAAATAGCAATCATAAGAATGAAAACTAAATTGGATAGAAAATTAAAATAAAGAAAATGTTGAGGGAAAAAGTTGAAAAAAACCAACTTAAAAAAGAATTAAAAGAAAAATATATAGAAATTAAAAGAATCAGGATTAATTTGATACAAATACAAACTAAAAGAATAAATTAAATTTTTAAAAGAGCTAATGCAAAGTCCGAGACGAGGAAAGAGAAAAAGGGGTAGAAAAGAAAAAAATACATTAAAACCCATCTGCTACTCAATCATGCACACATACGTGATCACTAGAAAAAGGACATTGCCATCCTTCAATTTTGTTGTGGAAGGCATTGTTTAACCACCAAGAAACCTAAAAAGAAGTGGCACCTGCATAGTATGCACCACCAGGTACTTTTATTTTACTTTTTAATGGAGTTTATATTTGTGAAAAAAAAAACTTAATTGCTACCTATTTAAATTGATTATAACTAAACAATTATGATGAAAATACAAAAAGCACTTAGACATCAACTTTATTTATATTTTATTTTAAAAGCAATATAGTCATTTTACTATGTAATCAAAATGTTCAAAGATCAAAAAGCCCTTGGATCTATTTTTTTTTTGGCTTTTAAGGGTATTTAAATCATTTAATTGTATATCTAAAATGTTAAAAGATAGATTTGCCCATAGTCAATATAATAATAACTAATAGATTATGGGCCTGTTTGTTTCTGCGTTTCGAAAGCGCTTTTGAAAAAATTTAAATTTTTTTTATTTTTTTATTAACTTCAAATTAATATGTTTTTAGTGTTTTCAAATCATTTTGATGTGCTGATGTTAAAAATGATTTTTAAAAAATAAAAAAATATCATTGGCATGCATTTTGGCATGAAAAGCTATTTGAAAAGCAACAGCAACCACACTTCTAAACAGGCTCTATATTAAAAAGCTTGAATTGTGTCAAATAGTTAGTTAAATGATTTTATTTGAAATGGAGTTTCAATCTAAAGTATAATGGATTTAAGACCACAATAATTCATTGCTCTTTTTGTTTTTTTTAGTGCTTGTATTGTTTTGTTCATAAGGTAAAATCAACATCAGTAACTTGTTGCTTAGCTGCGTTTACAAATATACAGAACAACTAAACAATATTTGATTAAATCCTATATATATATATTGAATGAAACATCTTAGTATAATACATAATATTGAAAAAAGTATTTTAAAATTAAGTTACGTAGAATATTAACATCTTTGGTATAAATACAATGTTTTTTTTTAAATAAATAAATATCGAAAGTTGTCAAAGTTATTTAAAAAATGGACCTCACAATTAAGAAGTTGTCTTGATTTTTATTAAAACAAAAAAGGTATCCAGATTGTTTTTAAAAGTAAAACATCTTTTTTAAAAGTGATTGCATGCAAAGCAAGTGTTAATTAACCAAATAATGCTTTTAGATTAAAAAAAAAACAATTAATTACTATAATAGAAAGTGAAGATGATTTGAAAATCAAAATGGTTGGCATTTATTAGCAAGTTTTGTTATGGTTTTGATTGCAGAAGATGAAGAACGAACTCTTTAAAATGATATTGTGACCTTCTTTATAGTAGAGAGGTTAGCAAATCCCTTCATTATAATATAATCTTTGGGTTTTTTGTTTCTTTAAAAATACAAAAAGATAGTGTTGTTTCTACGACTTTTAATGTTAATATCACTCCCTGTTTATCAAATGATATTCAAAGCCCGTTGAATGTTAAAATACTCTAAGGTATATATACACTGCTAGCTTATCCAATCTCTAACTCTACAAGTTTGATTCTTTGTCAGCCAAATACTGGGGTCTGCCTTTAGGAGCAAATCGTAAGAGGATTTCTACATGGAAGCCAGTTATCTCTAAGATTTGGATGAGGTTTCAGTCTTGGAAAGGAGAATTTCTATCAATGGCAGGTCAAGTGTGTTTGATTAAGAATGTCTTGGCATCTCTTCCTATTTATTACATGTCTTTATTCTGCATGCCGAAGGGTGTGGTGAAGCAAATTATGTCCACTGAATGTAAATTTATATGGTCAGGTGCTTCAGCCACGCAGAAAGTGCATAAACTTATCTGGAATATGGCTGTGAGGGAGATAGACAGAGGTGGACCAGGAATTGGGTCGATCAGTACAAAAATTAAAGCACTTCTTTTCAAATGGCTGTCAAGAAACCATGAAGGCTGGGAAGACTTTATCAATATAAAGCACAAACCAAGCTTTAACAATGGCTTAACTTTGTTTACCAAGCGTCTTTAATTCCCCCATTAGGTCAGGTATCTACACAACCATTAATTTTGGTGATCACATCTTTTTTCCTTTACGAGACAACTGTAAACTTCAAGTAGGGAATGGTGCTTGTGTTCATTTTTGGGATGATGTCTGCGTTGGTGACCAGGGACGGAATCAAGAGGAAGCAAGTAGGGGCCCGGGCCCTGCAAAGAAAAATTGTGATGACTGATTCTGTAGGTTTTTTTGATCTTAGTAATAGTGTAAGAAGATGTGATATTTAAATAGGTGGGCCTTCTAATAGTAAATATATTTGTTGTTAATTGACTTTAAAATTATCTACGTGGACATGAAAAAAAAATATAAAGTTATAAATAACTTTTTTAAACTTAATGGATGTTAGTTGCAGCCCTAGTATAAAAGATAAAATACAAAAATATAAATATAAATAGCAAACAGAAAGATTGAAGCAAGCACTATCAATTATTTTTTTTTTCATTAAACAAATGTAATTGAGCATGTTAACTTCAAATTTAAAATTTATTTTTATTAGAGGTTTATTAAGAATTTGATAAATGTTTTTTTATAATTTTATTATTTTAGTTTCTTTTTGTTTTTTTTTGCTCGAATTTGCTAGTTTTACCAAATTTATTATTGAATTTTTATTATAATGATTTTTTTAATTAATTAGATATATTTTATTAGTTTGTCTTGATTATATTTTTTTTATATTTTGTTTTTACCATAACCACAAAAATTATTAATTGTTTTTCTCACGGTGAAAATGAAATTAATTTTGGATATTGCTTAAAACCTTTTACTTTATGTAAAAATCATTATATATTTGTATTTTTTTATAACTTGTGTATAATAAATTAAAAAATATTATATCTTGTTATATTAATTTTAACATTTCTTGATAAATAATTCTAGCTCCGCACATGTTGGTGACAAGCATTTGTCTGAGCTTTATAGTCGACTATACTACTTCTCCTCATAAAATGGCTTTTATATGGAATCGAGATACTAGAAGCTCAGATTTTGCATGCAATATGCTTAACAGTTTGATTGACACTTTAAAGGATGTTCATCCGCACAAAGATAAAGAAGACAACAAAATCTAGGTTTTAGATAACAAAGGCTCTTCCTCGGTCAAGTCATGCTCTATCACCCTAAACTATCTCCTATTTCTCGTTCTAAAACCATATTCTGCAGGCATTTGGAAGAGTGTTTCTCCACGAAAAACTGAGTTGTTATCTTTAGCTTTACATGACATGCAATTTACTCGCTCCTTCTTATCTAAAATGAATATCTTGTCGGTGCAAGAGGATTTATACCCCTTTTGCAACTGTAATTCAGAAACTACAGTTCATATTTTATTACAATGTTCAGTGTCTTGGAAATTTTAGAACAAGATAGCTAACCTATTGTTGTGCATTCCTCAATCATTGGATTATTTTTTCCATCAGTGGCAAGGCTTGGTTTATGGTGATTTTCAGCAAAACGTGTTACTTAAGGATATCTCCCGGGTTGGAATTATGTCCTTCGTCTTTTTCTTTCATAAAGCAGCAATAGTTGGATTCACTCCTGGAGGTTTAGCTACACTGGTATGGATCTATCAAGGGGCAGGGAATTTATTGTTGGAACAATTTAATATTGCTGTTCCTTCTGACCTAGATGATATGATTTTCATAAAACATAAAACATTCAATATATAAGATAAAAACCAACTTTAAATACTTTTTGTTCCTCTTACTCTCATCGTATATAATTTGATTTCTACAAAACATGACAGGCTTATAAATTAACAAGAAAATCAACTTATAATATTAGTTGCTAGAAAATAGACTTCTTGTAGATTAAAGGTAAGAATCAATCTGTTTGTCTTAAAATAATTTATTGTTTGCTCTATGATATTTGCAATGCGATTGTAATATTATTTTTTGAATTAAATTTTATATGTTACTCATTATTAGAAATAATAGAGGATTTTGATAGCAGATTTTATAAACGGGAAGATTTTTTGAAAATATACACATTTTTTTCCTTATCAAAATAATATCATAATTGTCTTTATATATAAAGAGACAATTTTAATGTTAGTTTTATTTTAAAACAACATACACAACTCTTTTAAATGATAGAACTCTATTTAAAAAGATACAACTCTATTTTAAATAGACCTTTAAATATACACAACTATTTAATAAAAGACACAACTTTCTATTCACTCCAATAATCATCCACATGAATGAAAAATATATTATATAAATAAAATACAAAATAGACACGTAAATAGAGAGCAATAATGAAAATCACTCTATTGGTGAGGTAGTTTTTAGCCTTGAACATTACTTAGTGAAAACTGTTGAATTCACTCAACTAATCAGTGAATATGATATTTTAAATTATTAGCTTTTGGTGTGAAACCAGGAAATAAAGATCATGCAATTTATTTTCTTATAATTTTTGTTTTTATAGTTGTGTTCATCTTGGCCCTAAATATTTCTTGGATTGATAAGGTGCTTTAGAGAATTTAGCCTTTTCAATTTCTATAGAAGTGACCTCTTTTCACACTTATATAGGTGATTCTTATTAAGAATTTTCTATAATACTCCACTTGAATTATTTCTCAAGATTAAAGAATCATTAAAAGCTTAGTTTATTATTTTTTCAATGCAGGTAGAACTTTTCATCATAGAAAGAGTAATAGTGCTACTACTGAATTAATACATGATTCAATTGTCCCATTGAATCTAGATCTTAGGATTTCTAATCAACTATGTTGGGTTGTTATCATGATAATTATTTGAATATAGACTTTAATCACATCCCCTCGATGACTTATCAACTTGCTCTTTTGTTAAGCATTTTATAAATGGATCTATAATATTATCCTTTAACTTTATATTGTGAATAAAGATAATTCTATTTAAAAGTAATTATCTTATGTTATTGTGTCTTTTATAAATTTGTCAAGACTTACCATTATATATTACTATTTTATGCCCTTCCAATTACATATTAGTTATCGCAATGTATACAAATTATTGGCATAAATTGTTGATCCCTTCATGAGAGCTCTTGCGGTGACTCTTCTCGAGGGTTGATAGGTCTTTGGTTGGATAAAAAGTCGACACCAAGTATTATGATTACTAGAAACCTAAATTGATCTTTAAAGATTCTAGTCAAGGGATTGGTGGAGTAACAAAACTATATTAGCACCCCCAATATGTTTTATTTAAGATAAGTTGCGTTGTTTTTATTTTTTTGTGGTTGCTATGACTGATGGAGTTTTTAAATTCTATCAGTCTATTATGATGGATTTGCTATGATGAACAAGCCTTGGTTTGCTAGATCAAGAACTTATTCTAAAATATCTTGACTTGAAAAGATATCAAAAGAAAGTAAGCTCAATCACAACTTATATGTCGCAAAAGAGCTGAAGTTAGAAATTCAAAGAGATTTAGTGATTATTGAAGAGTTACATTTTCCTTTTGTATTTTGAAAGTCCATGACTCTTGCTTGTACCATTGGACACAAGTTTAAATATCCTCAATTATCATTAAAGTTTCTTTTAGGATAAACTTGAAATTTTTAGTTACTGCGTCATTTCAAATAATATTTCAAATAGAACTCCTTGGAGCAATTTTTATCCTTATATTAAAAGTGGATAATAATAAATTATTATCCCTCATAACATTTTGAATATTAACTCTTTCGTAAGTTTTTTTATCCTTATATTAAAAGTGAATAATATATTTCCTTATCAAAAATAAGTTTTTGATAATTTTTAAATGTAGGTCAAAATTTTTTGGAATTGAATTTTACA
Source organism: Populus euphratica (assembly GCF_000495115.2). Lineage (NCBI taxonomy): Eukaryota > Viridiplantae > Streptophyta > Magnoliopsida > Malpighiales > Salicaceae > Populus > Populus euphratica. Next base: position 736,361 of record NW_011499957.1, read on the forward strand.
AACTCATTGTAAATTTCATGCAATATTAAAAAAAATACATGCCAAAGTATTTAGATTTAAAAAAAATGCTCAAATAATTTTTAGGATTTTTGGCTATATGCAAAAAAAATTATTTTTTTGAAAATATATTTTTATTGTTTTTACTATTTTTAAGGCTTTGTTTGGTAAAAACTAGTTTACATAAGGATAATACTACCAAAATAGTCAAACCCATCTTACCCAAACTGGACCTAATTGAGTTAACCTAAATTTTTTGGTTTGATTACAAACTAAATCAAAAACCACTAGTTTGACATGAAAAACAAACCAAAACCAAAATCCAAAACATATCAAACTTGAAAAAACATAAAAATATAATTTTTTTTGGTCAAAAACAGATTAAAACATATAGAAACCCAAAAACACAAAGACCATGTCCAGAAACATGAATCACGATCTAAACCATACATGAACAAACCAAAGATATAGGCATGTTGGAAATCAATCACTAAAAAATAATCAAGCAACAAACATAAAAGATTATCAACCAAAAATTACAATTTGATCAAAATAGGTTTCGGTGAAAAAACAAAACCTTAGATTAAAATCATAAATCATAATTATTGATGTGAATTAACCCTTGATTATTAATTAATCAGAGCTCATGAAGTTGTTGATGCAAAGAATTGGATAAAAAATTGTCCAAATCATAGAGCCCGGGCAACATTTTTTCTAAGAACACGAAGAAAAAACCTAAAATTGCCCAAAAATTCCCCAGCTATTGCCAAACTTATAATCTTACCTTGCAAGCCTAAAGAAAAAAGCTTTTTTGATTCACACAAACCATATTATCATTATTCCATATGATTAAATCAAAATAAACAATAGAAAACAAACAAAAATTATAGAAAACTTGTATGAGGTTTTAATTCCAAAAAATGTCAATCCTAAACAACAAGCATATTCAACAATTCAGTGTTCAAAATTTATATGTATTTATAGGATGGTCTTAGACCATACCATAACTCATATGATATGTCGTCTAATTTCTTATAAGGTATTTTATTAATAATATAATTTTTTGATGAGATAGCCTCCAAGTTTTAAGGTAATTTTGAACTTATCAATGTTGTATCATCAATTCTTTCAACGTTCAATTTTTACATTCAATAATACCTTTTTTTTTTATAGAGAATAAGAAGCCATGATTTAATGAATTATACTATACTCAGAAAAAATTCATCAAAAGGTGAATTGTATTCCTTATCTTTATCGCTTCTTATCACATAGATCTTCTAACTAAGTTGATTTTCAAGCTCATTTTTGAAATGCTTAAACACTTTTAAAACCTTGTATTTGCTTATTAGAAAATTGACATAATGATATCATATGCATTTACTAATAAAAGTAAATAAATTCTTTTTATCACCTCTAGCTTGCATAAATTTTAAATGACAAATATCAATGTTAATTAAACCTAATGGCTTGTAACTTTTGTTAATGAATAGATCAGAAGACTCAACTATATAAACAAAATAAAAATCTTTATTAATCTTATTTTTTGTATACAATGATCATCACATTGATTTTAAATAACCTATCACATAAATATTCATTGACTATAGACATCTAACTTGGTGAGGATAAACTTATTAGATTAAAAAACCAACCTAAACCTATTTTTGCCTAGTAGCATGCAAAAAACCAATTTTTTTTTTAATATTAGAAACATGAACCACAATGTTTAGAGCATCATTTTTCTAAAGGTCATCTTTGACACACCTTTCTATAGCCAAAGATTTTGCACAAATGTTTTTTTTCCATGAACAAAAAAAAGGAATGCCTAGCGACTTGTCATTTAGCTACAGTTTATCATCTTCTATCTTTCTTATCCTAAAGGCTACTCAAGTGGCTATTTTTCTAGAAAATTTAATGCTTCGTCTCTCAACCAAATTGAACAAACCTTGCACCACTATAATGGTCTAACATTGTATGTAAACCTTAGGAATAAACTTTATATAAACTAAAAATAATATAGAAGATAAAAAAAGAAGTATAGCTCAAATTGTAAAAGAAAAAAGGAATGGGGGCAAAAATAAAACATTTAAGTAAGTGGGGCCAAAGTGTAATTAAAGAAAAATTAGACTATAAAGGCCAACAGTAGTGTAAACAACAGGGATAAGAGAAATTTTTTATTTTTCCATCAAAAATTAAGAGAGAAACTTGTTAGGTTTAGGCAAGATTTAGATCAATTGGTATGGAAAACATCATTAGGCAAGGAAATTAACAAGGAAAAAAATGAAGAAATTGTTAGGGGAAGAGAAGAGAGGGTCATATTTAGTGAGGTTACCATACATATAATGTAGAAATGGTTGTTTTAGAGGAAATGAATATGTTTGAAGGTTCATTTAAACCATTGATGAAAAGTGGACAACTTCGTCTCCCTAGATTTCAGAAGGGATTGAAGCCTAAAAATTATAGAATGTGGGAGTAGTTTCTTCATAGAAGTTATATCTAAGGATGTTACCTTTCCAACAAGACTAACCTCGCTTAAATTGATATTCTAGAACTCCAAATATAGGTAACAATCTGAGAAGAGGTTAGGCTGCAACTTTTGATGACAATTTCAACAAGTTACTAAAATGAGAAATTTAGATGCATTAGGGGAAGAATTGGGTTTCTTTCCCTTAATAAATTGTATGGTATTATGTCTTAATGTTCAAAGGAAATAAGCTATGTTATAAACTAAAATTTATAATATTAGTTATGATTACATATAAAACAATGATCTTAAAGGATGTACTAGGTAACACAAATATAAAAGAAGAATTGTTGAATGAAGGTCAACATTTGTTGTTACTATTGTTATTATGAGAAATGTAACTTAATAGGAAATAATATGAATACTTATGAATACAGAAGGGACTATAGTAGTAGGGGAGGGTGAGCCAAGCTTCTGCAATAGGTAGATGTTTTACACTAATATCTTTTTTAAATGTATATAATTAAGAAAATTTGTTTAATTTTTGGATTATATATATATGTTTCCAAAAAAGGGACATATCTAATGAAATGGGTGAGAAATGGAAATAGGCTTAATTACCTATTTCTGTTAGGAATGATTAATGATATCAACGAGTTCCATTGGTATCGGCATTTCTTTGGATTTGATTAGTCAGTTCCGACTATGAGATGCTAATGATGTTAATAGAGTTTGCTAATGATTGATACTTAAAAGTGTATTTTTATCAAGGTTTTATATCATTATTTTGCACTTGAAGTATCAATAATTCCTTAACTAAAACATGTTTTATAATAATATATCTAATAATATAAGATACCTTTAATTTATGGTAAATGTTCATTTTAAATGCAGGCCTATCACATAAATGAAAGGATTGATTGATGAATTTAAGAACTGAAATTGAAAGAATAAAAAGATGGCCAAACTTAGAAAAGGGATGTCGGTGCAATCCAAACCGGAACACTGTTCGGTAATTGGGTCATATCTGGAGCTATAGATCTCAGATTTAGGTCTACTTTATATGGATGGAAAGGTAAGACATAGGCCTACAACTTTCATATGGAGCCCAAGATCTAAAAAGGCCATTATCAAGTCCAAATAGTAGCAACAACAAAGAAGCCCGAATCTGTCTTCCAGCCCGAGCACTGTTCGGTATTTTGGCCATATCTGGAGTTCTAGAAGTCCAAATGAGCTGAATGTTTTACACAAGAAAGCTGAGACAATTGCCTACAACTTTCATGTTTACAACTGGCTCCAATTTTGACGTTATCAATGACGTTTTGGGCAGACAAGAGAAGATAAGGATTGTCACCAAGTCAAAAGTTGGTCACCCACTTATCAATTAGTCATCAAATCAATAGTTCCCAATTTTGGCCTATAAAAGGAGGCATTTGCCATGCATTTAGGCATCTTGGTGTTCAGATCAAGATCATGCTCTTCCTTTCTCTCTTTGTATTTTTTATGCTTTGTTTTCATTAATATTAAGTTTATGCCTTTCATTTCCTTTCCTTTACTTAGTTAACTTTTATGTTCTTATTTTGTTTATCTATTTTGCTTTCTTTCATTATGTCTAGCTAAGTTAATTATGTCAAGGTGAAAAGGTTACACTAATGGTGTAAGAATAAGTATAATGTAAACTTAATATGGACTTTAATGTTTGATACTAACATGTTTTATATTTGCTATCTTGTTCACTCTTTAATACTTTGCTTGTTAAATGACTAATCTTGATTTATGTTGTATAACACTTGGTACAACAAATGCTTGGCACTTTCATAGCCCATAATGTATGGTATAACCGACACCTGAGCTATGAAAGGAACTTGATTTGTTGTTAACATAAGTTATAATCATGAATGCTTGACGAGATTTACAAGTATTAGCATTAATTGAATAAGATGACTAATGTAATCATGTTAACAATATATAATCTGATTGGAACCTCCTTTGTGTGTGGTTTCCAATTCAATAATAAGAGTTTATACTATACTTGTTTGATATACCATTAGTGGAACCTCTAACCTTGACATTTGTTATTATCATTGTTTAATCGTTACATTAATATTCCATCTCAAAGTTCTCATCATCTTCTTCTTCTTCTCTTTCTTTATTATTATTATTATTACTACTACTACTACTACTACTACTACTACTACTACTACTACTACTACTACTACTACTACTACTACTACTACTACTACTACTACTACTACTACTACTACTACTACTACTACTACTACTACTACTACTACTACTACTACTACTACTACTACTACTACTACTACTACTACTACTACTACTACTA
>NW_011499957.1:742789-744252 GCF_000495115.2 Populus euphratica
AGCATGATCTTGATCTGGAGACCAAGATGCCTAAATGCATGGCAAATGCCTCCTTTTATAGGCCAAAATTGGGAACTATTGATTTGATGACTAATTGATGAGTGGGTGACCAACTCTTGACTTGGTGACAATTCTGATCTTATCTTGTCTACCCAAAACATCATTGATACCATCAAAATTATTGCCACTTGAAAACATTAAAGTTGTAGGACATTGTCTCAGCTTTCTTGTGTAAACAATTCAGCTCATTTGGACTTCTAGAACTCCAGATATGGGCCAAATACTGAACAATGCTCGGGCTAGAAGATAGATTCAGGCTTCTTTATTGTTGCTACAATTTGGACTTGAAAATGGCCTTTTTAGATCTTGGGGTCCATATGAAAGTTGTAGGCCTATATCTTACTTTTCCATCCATATAAACTGGACCTAAATTGGAGATCTATAACTCCAGATATGATCCAATTACCAAACAGTGTTCCGGTTTGGACTGCACCGACATCTCTTTTCGGAGTTTAGCCATCTCTTTGTCCTTTCAATTTCAGTTCTTAAATTCATCAATCAATCCTTTCATTTATGTGATAGGCCTATATTTAAAATAAACATTTACCACAAATTAAAGGTATCTTATATTATTAGATACACATTTATCACAAATTAAAGGTATTTGATATTATTAGATACCTTATTATAAAACATGCTTTAGGTAAGGAGTTATTGATACTTCAAGTGCAAAATAATGATATAAAACCTTGATAAAAGTGCACTTTTAAGTACTAATCACACCCCTCAACTAGCTTATTACTAGTCCCTAGTAATCAAAGCGTTAAAATAGAAAAACAAATTGCAAATTCCACAAGGTAAGGTATTCATCATTCAACTTCCATTAATCTATCCAGATAAACAAACTCTCATTAAATTTATATATCTGCTCAATACCTCTTAACAAGATATTAATAAATCTTATTTTATGCTTAGTATATCAACACATAATTATGGGGCTTTTCTTGGAAGAAAACAAAATTTTTGTTCTAATGTTTAAGGTTAACTTCCTTGGGTTAGGATAATTATTTTTTTCTTCTTTTTTTTTTAAATATATATACATATAACTTAAAAGACCATGCATCTTTAACCCATGTAATGAGCTTTCGGCTAATGACTCCCAGACCAGTTGGTCTTTGGGCATTAGGTGCTGAGACACCTCTACGAGCTTAGAAACTCGGGTCGTAGATATTGATATGTAGATAGTGCAATGTTTGATTCCCTTAAGCTTTTCTCCTCAACCCATGTAGCAAGCGTTGGGCCAATAGCTCCAAAGTCATTTGACTTTAGGTTATTAGGTGTTAAAGCACCTCTTTGGGCTTAATTGCTTAGGTTAGGGAGGCTACGAAACCAAACTTATCTACATTTTTATTATCATCATTTTTTTTTCTTTTTTTCTTTTTTTTTCATGTTTTTATTTTTTA
>NW_011499957.1:744277-760085 GCF_000495115.2 Populus euphratica
TTTTTTTTTTTTTTTTTTTTTTTAATTATATACTATCCATTTCCCTTAGTTGTTACCTTTAACAAAAGAACACAAATAATGTAATAATCCAATATGCAACCCACAATCATATGTTTAAAGTGTGCGTGTGTAAATTAAGGTTTAAGAATACATATTAAATAAGTATATGAGCATAATTAAATGATAACAATGTGAGAGTTTATAAATCTGAATATTTCAAGAAGCATTATGATAGACCTTGTTACGAATGGTTACTAAGATGCATCTCAAGAGTCATAAAAAGTTTTTCTTTACTCTGCCATCATAGTAACAACAATTTTGCATATGCTTTATGAAATAAAAAACACATTTAGCTTCTTCTTTTTTTTTTAGCTACTACCCTCTCCCCCCAACCAAAACGAGACATTGCCTCAATGTTCTAAGGTAGAAAGATAGAGTATAGAAGATATCACCTAAAATAACGAACACTGACAAACCTGAAACACACTGAAACAAATATAACAACAAAACACAATAATAAAACCAAAAGACATAAAGATTCACAAATGAAGGCTAAAATCTAATTTAAGCTTTTTATGGCTTTCCTTAGATGACCAATTTATGCGACTCATGGAGGGATCAATCACAAGAATGAAAGATTGTAGTTGGTCAATCAATTATTCAGTAGTAGCAGCAGAGATTATGATTTGTCGTGCAGAAGATGTTAGAAATTCCTGTTCCACAGCATGATCAAGAAAAGACAACAACTTATCATAATAACCATTAACATTTAACAAACCTATGGGTTTATGGTGAATGTGCAGTTGGGCCCAAGAGGAAATATGAAAGATCTCTTCCAATGTGCCTAGACCACCTGGTAAAGCAATGAAGGCATCGACATGGTTAAACATTGCATTCATTCGAGCTGACATTGTGAAGACCTGTAATTCCTCTCCAATTGTTTTTCCAATGATGTCCCCTTGTGCCAAAGCTTCAGGGATGACCCTCAAAACTTGACTACCTCCTAAAAATGCAGCTATTGACACACCTCTCATTAACCCAAGACTGCCTCCCCCATACATTAAATGAATCTTTCTCTCAGCTAGCACTTGACCAAGATGATTTGCTGATTCTAAAAACTCCTTTTCTTTCCTAGGACTAGATCCACCAAAAACACAAATATTTCTTATATGATGACCTGAGGAACTTGCCATTTCTACACACTTCTGTATTTGTTGAATGTATGGGTTGAGTAGAAATGAAAGGAAGGAAGAGAGGGTTTTATATATGAGAAATTAGAAAGGCAATCGTAACACCTATATGTAGGCCAGCTGGAGTCTCACACACACTCTCTCTCTCTCTCTTTTTATTTATTTATTTATTTACTTTTGAAAAAATATATGTATGTACAGGTAGTTATGATTGTGGCTCACATTTTTCCTTGATTTTACGTCCAAGAACGGCTTAAACGCCCTCTATGGGTCGGGGATAGGCTTCCCATCCAGTTTTCTTAAAAACTGGCAAACAGGGTCTTTTTTAGTCAGATTCCCAAGACTAAGTCGATCATGTTCTTTATGAAATAGTGGCCATAAATCATGAATTGCACGATGCACATCTCCACTAGGATGCGTCTCAAGAGTCAATAGAAGATTATCTAAAGACTCCTTACTCAGGCCATCCTTAATGAATTGTATTTTATCTTCACGGTTTATAGAAAAGACTCCTTGCTCAGGCCATCCTTAATGAATTGTATTTTATCTTCACGGTTTATAGATATCATTTCTAAAGAATGACATTGTGCATTACAAGTCCATCTAGCACATCGATGAAAGACTTTCAGTCGTTTTGCTTGACGTTTCTTTGCAAAAGTGTTTTTACCTGTTCCAGGCATGTGTGAAATGAAGGAGTTAGAGGACTCACCTGATAATCGGACCTTTGCTTCAATCAACCAACGAATATCTTCGGGAATTCCATGATTCATTAACAATCTCAATCTTGCACATCTAGCACGGTAAATTTTTGTAACTGCATTCTTATTATCAGGAATGCATCTTGGAAATATTTGATCAGGACAATATTTGAATAAATAAGGATCATCCCAATAAAAGTTCTTCACTTCGTTCAAGAACTTTGTTTTATCTTGGGTACTCCAATGAGCTGGTAATTTGTCCTGAAACAAGAAAATTGACAATATTAGCAAATCAAGGCATTGTAGAGACAGAAAGTAAAGATTCATCAGGAAATTAGTCATCGATTGGTGTGATGTCAGTTTTTGAATCTGTTGTCAATCTTGACAAGTGATCTGCGACAACATTTTCGCTGCCTTTCTTATCTTTGATTGTGATATCAAATTCTTGAAGTAATAAAATCCACCGCACCAATCTAGCCTTAGAATCTTTCTTAGAAAGAAGATATTTCAATGCTGCATGATCACTAAAAACAACAACAGGTGAGCACACAAGATAAGATCTGAATTTTTCACATGCAAATAATACTGCAAGTAATTCTTTTTCAGTGGTGGTATAATTCGTTTGAGCACTATTTAAAGTTTTACTTGCATAGTAAATTACATAAGGTTTCTTATCTTTTCTTTGTCCCAAAACAGCACCTACGACATAATCACTAGCATCACATATTATTTCAAAAGGTAATGACCAATCAGGAGGTTGAATGATAGGAGCACAAGTGAGCAAGTTTTTAAGTTTAACAAAGGCTTCTTCACAATGTTCAGTCCATTAAAAAATAATATCCTTTGTTAGAAGGTTACTTAAAGGCTTAGATATTACACTAAAATCTTTGATGAACCTTCTATAAAAACCAGCATGTCCTAGGAATGATCTAACATCTTTAAGAGATTTTGGTGTTGGCAAGTTTGTAATTAACTCAATTTTAGATTTGTCAACCTCAATTCCTTTTGATGAAACAATGTGACCAAGTACAATGTCGTTTGTTACCATAAAATGACATTTTTCCCAATTCAGCACAAGATTCTTCTCTTCACACCTGGTCAAAACCTTTTATAAGTTAGTCAAACAATCATCAAATGAATCGCCAAAAACAGAAAAATCATCCATGAAAATCTCAAGAAAATGTTCAACCATATCACTAAATATACTAAGCATGCATCTTTGAAATATGGCTGGTGCATTACATAATCCAAAAGGCATCCTTCGATATGCAAAAGTACCAAATGGATATGTGAAAGTAGTCTTTTCTTGATCTTCCAATGCAATTTCAATTTGGTTGTAACCCGAATAGCCATCTAGGAAACAATAAAATTCATGACCTGCAACTCTTTTTAGGATTTGATCCATGAAAGGTAAAGCAAAATGATCTTTTCTAGTCATTAATTAAGTTTCCTATAGTCAATGCACTTGCGCCAACCAGTAACAGTTCTAGTGGGAATTAACTCATTGTTCTCATTTGTTATCACAGTGACTCCAGACTTCTTAGGTACAACTTGGGTAGGACTTACCCATTTGCTATCAGAAATAGGATAAATGATTTCATTATCTAGAAGCTTAATGACTTCATTTTTCACTACTTCTTTCATATTAGGATTTAGCCTTCGTTGCATTTCTCTAGAGGGTTTAGCATTTTCCTCTAAATAAATTCTGTGTGTACAAATCAAAGGACTAATTCCTTTTATATCAGTTATGGTCCATCCTAATGCATTTTTATACATTTTCAGAGTTTGTAATAACTTACCTTCTTGATGTGCATTAAGTTTGGAAGAGATTATTACCGGAAAAGTTTCATTTTCTCCCAAAAATGAGTATTTCAGATTGGATGGCAACGATTTCAAATCAGGTTTTGGTGGTTGAACACTTGAAGGTATGGACTTAATTGATCGTGGTGGCAATTCCTCAATTTGTGGCCTCCAATTACTTGTCCTTGATTCTTCCTGAAAATAAATCATTTCCAAATTATCAGATTCATCAATCTCAATTTCATTGGAAGTGGTTGGAAATAGATCATGAATTAATTTTTTAGTAAAGTCGACTTCCTGTAAATCATTATCATCTCTAGGTTGCTTGCAAATGTTGAAAATATTCATCTCCAATGTCATGTTTCCAAATGATAGCTTCATCAGTCCATTCCTACAATTAATCAATACATTAGAAGTTGCAAGAAATGGACGTCCTAAAATAATAGGAAATGAATTACATACTTCAACAGGTTGTGTGTCCAAGACAATAAAATCCACAGGATAAATGAATTTATCGACTTGTACTAACACATCTTCAATTATTCCTTTAGGCACTTTTATAGATCTATCGGCAAGTAAAAGAGTTATAGAAGTTGATTTTAACTCACCTAGATTGAGACTCTGAAAAACTGAATATGGAAGTAAATTCACACTAGCACCAAGATCAAGTAAGGCTCTTTCAATTTTATGCTCTCCAATAAAGCAAGAAATTGTAGGACAACCAGGGTCTTTATATTTCAAAGCATTATTGTTTTGAAGAATAGCACTTACTTGTTCGGCTAGAAAGGCTTTCTTTTTCACATTCAGTTTCCTCTTCACAGTGCATAGATCTTTCAAAAATTTAGCATAGGAAGGAACCTGTTTAATAGCATCCAACAAAGGTATATTGATCCTTACCTGTTTGAAAGTTTCAAAAATTTCAGAGTTGTGATTGACTTTCCTTTGTTTGGTCATGGCATGAGGAAATGGAAGTGCTGGCGGGAAATCAGTCATTTCTTTGCAATTTTCAGATTCAACCCCTTCCTTACCCTCAGAGATTGACTCATCATCTTTCTCATAAGGTTCAAGAGAGGGTTTTTCAATAACCTTACCACTGCGCTGAGTAGTGACTGATTTGACTTGATCCATGTGTTGGCTTCCAGAACTACTTGCATTTACATTGTATTGCCCCTTGGGATTTTGTTGTGGTTGAGATGGAAACTTACCTTTCTCTTGGAAACTAAGAGCAGATGTTAATTTTGCAAGAGTATCTTTAAAATCTGTCATGTTTTGAGCAAGTTGAGTATTGATTGTCTCTTGCTTTTCAATGAATGCATGCAATGTTTCCTCAAGATTTCTTCTAGAAGGTGGAGCATAAGGAGGTGCATATCCATGAGAATTTTGGAAATTGTGGAGTGCTTGAAATGGTGGTTGTGAAGTTTGTGCATTGTTGTTCTCACTCTTCCAACTAAAATTTAGGTGATTTCTCCGACCAGGGTTGTATGTTTGGGAGTATGGGTTGTGGTTGGCCCTTTGAAAACTGTTTAAAGCATGGGCTTGTTCATGGAGACATTCCTTAAAAGAAGGCAAGGTTGGACAATCGTTGGTTGAGTGTTCATTTGTTTCACAGATTTGACACACAATGTTTTCAACAGATTTTAATTGACCACTCTTTTTCAATTCTAGTGCCTCGACTTTTCTAGCTAAAGATGCAAACTTGGCTTGAAGGTCATGATCTTCCCTAAGGTTGTACATACCTCCACTAGATGTATGAGGTTGAAGCTTGGAGGTCATGATCTTCCCTAAGGTTATACATACCTCTACTAGATGTATGAGGTTGAGTTTTACTCGGTGCCTCATATGTACCCACAGTGTCCCAATTTTGAGCATTTTCAGCTAACAAGTCTAAGTACTCCATTGCTTCATCAGGGTCTTTATCTTCAAAAGTTCCATTGCACATCAATTCAACCATTTGCCTATCTTTAGGTGTTAACCCTTCATAGAAATGTGAAACCAATCTCCATGTTTCAAAACCATGATAAGTGCAAGTACTAAGCAAGTCTCGATACCTATCCCAACATTGGTAAAATGTTTCTCCTGGTTTTTGAGTGAAAGTAGTGATTTGTCTTTTGAAAGAGTTTGTTCTGTGAGATGGGAAAAACTTCTTCAAAAACTGTTGTTGCATTTCATCCCAAGCACGAATGGATCCTGGTCTTACATTTTGTAGCCATGTTTTAGCTTTATCTTTTAATGAAAAAGGAAAAAGCTTTAATCTGATGGTGTTCATGCTACAATTTAAATTATTATATGTGTTGCAGACCTCCTCAAATTCCCTTAAATGCAAGTATGGATTTTCCAATTCTAAGCCATGAAAAGAAGGTAAAAGTTGAATAATACCTGGTTTAAAATTAAAATGAGATGCATCAGGAGGAAAAACTATGCATGATGGTGCACTTGTTCTTGTGGGATTCATGTGGTCTCTAAGTGTTCTAGCACGGTTATTCTCATTATTCTCATTATGAAGTGATTGATTATCTTCTTCGGCCATATTTTCTGATTCATTATGAAGTGATTGATTATTTTCTTCAGCCATATTTTCTGAAAATGATGAGGATACCCTACAAAGTCTACCACTTGATGTACGTGACCACACTCTCATGCATGTGTAAGAATAAAATAAAAGGAAAAAGAAAATAAAAGAAGAAGAAACAAGAAAAAAGAAACAAAGTTATATACAAGAAAAGTGAAAAGAGAAAATAAAATAACTACTATAATTTATACAAAACTTACCTCCCCGGCAACGGCGCCAAAAACTTGACACGACTAAAAGATTGATGTTTTCTCCCAAGTGCAGGAGTGTCGTAGTAATAAATAACCTGGCAAGACCGGGGTCGAACCACAGGGAGGTTAATTGTACAAATTATAAACAACAATTATAAACAACAACAATAGTAATAATAACAACAACAATAATATTAGTAGCAATAATAATAATAATAATAATAATAATACTAGTAGTAATAATAATAATAGTAATAGTAATAATAATAATAAGAATAATAATAAAGAAGAAGTTGATGAGAACTTTGAGATGAAAGATTAACGTAAGGATTAACAATGATAATAACAAATGTCAAGGTTAGAGATTCCACTAATGGTATGTCAAACAAGTATAGTATAAACTCTTATTATTCAATTGGAAACCACACATAAAGGAGGTTCCAATCTGATTATAGATTGTTAACATGATTACATTAGTCATCTTATTCGATTAATGCTAATACTTATAAATCTCGTCAAGCATTCATGATTATAACTTATGTTAACAACAAATCAAGTTCCTTTCATAGCTCAGGTGTCGGTTATACCATACATTATGGGCTATGAAAGTGCCAAGCATTTGGTATGAAGTATGAAAGTGCCAAGCATTTGTTGTACCAAGTGTTATACAACATAAATCAAGATTAGTCATTTAAGAAGCAAAGTATTAAAGAGTAAACAAGATAACAAATACAAAACATGTTAGTATCAAACATTAAAGTCCATATTAAGTTTACACTATACTTATTCTTACACCATTAGTGTAACCTTTTCACCTTGACATAATAAACTTAGCTAGACATAATGAAATAAAGAAAAATAAATAAACAAAACAAGAACATAAATAAGATAAAAGTTAGCTAAGTAAATGAAAGGAAATGAAAGGCATAAACTTGATATTAATGAAAGCAAAGCATAAACATTACAAAAAATACAAAGAGAGAAAGCAAGAGCATGATCTTGATCTGGAAACCAAGATGCCTAAATGCATGGCAAATGCCTCCTTTTATAGACCAAAATTGGGAACTATTGATTTAATGACTAATTGATGAGTAGGTGGCCAACTCTTGACTTGGTGACAATCCTTATCTTCTCTTGTCTGCCCAAAACGTCATTGAAAACGTCAACATTGGAGCCACTTGAAAACATGAACATTGTAGGAAATTGTCTCAGCTTTCTTGTGTAAACAAATCAGGTCATTTGGACTTCTAGAACTCCAGATATGGGCCAAACACTGAACAGTGCTCGGGCTGGAAGATAGATTTGGACTTCTTTGTTGTTGCTCCAATTTGGACTTGAAAATGACCTTTTTAGATCTTGGGCTCCATATAAAAGTTGTAGGCCTATATCTTACATTTCCATCCATATAAAGTGGACCTAAATCTGAGATCTATAACTCCATATATGATCCAATTACCGAACAGTGTTCCGGTATGGACTGCACCGGCATCTCTTTTCGGAGTTTAGCCATCTCTTTGTCCTTTCCAATTTAAGTTCTTAAAGTCATCAATCAATCCTTTCATTTATGTGATAGGCCTGCATTTAAAATGAACATTTACCACAAATTAAAGGTATTTTATATTATTAGATATATTATTATAAAACATGCTTTAGTTAAAGAGTTATTGATACTTAAAGTGCAAAATGATGATATAAAACCATGATAAAAATGCACTTTTAAGTACTAATCATTAGACTACAATAACCTAATAAAAAAAAATATGAAGCACATCATCAACCTGAATCACCAATCAACATATTGTGAAAGGATAAAATTGAAACAAATAAATCTAATAGCCAAAATAAGACAAAAAAATATATAATTTTTTAAATAAAGAACTGATTTTTCACCTTACTTTCAATTTTGATCTCTTCTTTTATTTTTTTTAATTTTTTGCAATCAATTAACTCAAATTCTGTTCTACAAAATAAAGAACAACTCAATAATGATAAGCTTTTTTTTTAGAAAGTAATATAAAATAAATAATCAAATCCATTCATATTAATTAATGTAATATAAAAAAAATAAAATTAAAAAAATCAATAGTAAATTGTATAAAACATTTTAAAGGATAAAATAAAAAAATAATTATAATTCATAGTGATTAATTTATTTTTTAATATTACCTACTAGTAATGGTAGGATTGATCTTTGTGATGCTAAAATTGCAAACGTTGAATGATAGAGCGGTTTATTAAACCAAACAGTATTTAACGTTAAAGGTAGATATTTGAAAGAGCGCGTGTGAAAATGTCCACATAGTATTTCTCCTTCGTTCCGCTTTTGCTTTCCATACTAGTTGCGACTGAGAGGGTTAGATAGCATTTAGCAAGATGCGTCAAGAAATCAATAAAAAGAAAGAGACGGGGGAAGGGGGGAGAGAAATTGCGTGGTCCACTGCTGCCTTGCTATTTTTATTTGTTTTTCGTACGACTGCGTGGTCCCTACTCCGACCAACCCAATTGGGCGTACCACGAAACAAAACACCACCTCTTTCCAACAAGTCTCCCAGGAGCACCAACCCAAACAACCCAGCCTAGGTTCCTGAACCTCACCGAGCCAGAGCCACTAGCTCCCACTTCCCCTCTTATCTATATAACATCCCATCTCCTCCACTTCTCTCACATCCGAAAACCAATTTCGCATATCCTCCTCTCCTCTCCTCTCCAATAGTAATAAAATTTCATTTCTCATTTCAGCAGCACCAAAGTGGGTTTTTTCTTTTTCCCTGGTAGCTATAAAAATTCTCTAGAGTTCAAGAATAGGGGTTAAAAACCCAGGGTAGACGAGTTGTAGACATCACGGCTATACACGGAGTAACTCGGCCTCTAATTCATGTCCGGGCTGTACGACGTAAGGGTTGTTTAATAGAGAGCAGCAACCCTTCGCCGCACGGTGGACGTGGCGCTCTGCCCTCCGAAGGCGGCAGCCCTTCTGATCTCCTCTTTCTTGCTGGTGGCGGTTTCTTCTTCTTTTAAGTTAGTTGTAGCTTACTATTATTACTATTATTATATTACCTATCACATCTAAAATAGAAAATAAAATCATTCGAATTTTGTAAAATCAATAAGTAAAGCATTAGATCTCGAATAAACGAACAAGATGATGCTAAGGATCAAAAGGGTTCCTACTGTTCTTTCCAACTACCAGAAAGAGGAAGGTGAGGAGGGTTCTCGCCGCGGAGGGGGTTGCGGCCGCAATTGCCTTCAAAATTGTTGCCTTCAAGGTATTTTTATTTTATTTGAAGATCTTTAATTGAAACCTCGTTTGGTTTGATTTATGTTTATTAAACATTTGCTGTATGGATAGGCGCACGCCTACCTTTATATACTTTCAAGAAAGTGGACAGGATTATCACAGAGCAGAAGGATGTGTTTGAACATGACAAGAGTGAGCCTCCAGTTGCCTTCCTCAATTCGCTCCTTCTCGGGGAGGTATTATTACTTAACATACTCTTAACTCAAGCACGTTCCATTGATTTATTTATTTACACATCTTTTCGCAGTTGAGTAGTCAATTTTAAGTTTACTTTATGTACCTATTCGAATTTTTAGTGGGAGGACCGTATGCAGAGAGGGCTCTTTCGCTATGATGTCACCACCTGTGAAACCAAGGTCTTAATTCTCTTTTATTATCATTATTTGGTTGCAATTTGAAGCTGAGTCTGTTATAATAATATGGTAGTATTTACGTAATTGGATATGAGATTTCTGCCTAATCTTTGGTGATGTTCCTTTAGGTGATACCGGGTCGCAATGGTTTTATCGCTCAGCTAAATGAAGGCCGTCACTTGAAGAAGAGGCCAACTGAATTCCGCGTCGATAAGGTCCTCCAGCCCTTCGATGGAAACAAATTTAACTTCACTAAGGTTGGCCAAGAAGAGATCCTCTTCCAGTTTGGAGAGAGTGAAGATGGGGAAGTCAAGTTCTTCCCGGATGCCACTATTGATGCTGAGAATTCTCCAAGCGTGGTTGCCATCAACGTACATCCTTGGTTCTTGTCTTACATCATTGTATTTCTTTGATTGACAGTGGTATCTGAGTAGAGCAGTAAGATGATGGTTGATTACTTTTGCTGTGTCAATTTA
Organism: Populus euphratica; assembly: GCF_000495115.2. Taxonomy (NCBI): domain Eukaryota; kingdom Viridiplantae; phylum Streptophyta; class Magnoliopsida; order Malpighiales; family Salicaceae; genus Populus; species Populus euphratica. The sequence continues at coordinate 754,853 of NW_011499957.1, forward strand.
ACAGGTGAGCCCTATTGAATATGGGCATGTGCTGTTAATCCCGCGCGTCCTGGATTGCTTGCCTCAGAGGATTGATCGTGATAGCTTCTTGCTTGCACTTCACATGGCAGCTGAAGCTGGGGATCCATACTTCCGACTGGGTTACAATAGCCTGGGTGCTTTTGCAACCATTAACCATCTTCACTTTCAGGTTACTATCCAAATAGCTATATCTTTTTCAACTTGAATAATCATATCCCTTAGAAGTGGTCGGTAGTTCATTCGATAATGAGCTGGCAATTTGATAATGTACATGGAACAGGCTTACTACTTGACTGTGCCTTTTCCGATTGAGAAGGCATCCACCAAGAAGATAACTACGTTGGATGGTGGTGTGAAAATCTCTGAGCTTGTGAATTATCCTGTCAGAGGTCTCTTCTTTGAGGGTGGAAATGCCCTGCAAGATTTATCTAACACTGTCTCAGATGCCTGCATTTGCCTTCAAGAAAACAACATACCTTACAATGTGCTCATTGCTGATTGTGGAAACCACATCTTTCTCCTTCCACAGGTAATGAACATGGGAGCAACATAGAGTTGACTTATTTGCTTGTTGATATTTTAACTGCATAGATTACACTTGTCTTCAATTCTTTAATATTGTCTAATGGATGAACAGTGTTATGCTGAGAAGCAAGCTCTAGGGGAAGTGAGTTCGGAGGTTCTTGATACCCAAGTGAACCCTGCTGTGTGGGAAATCAGCGGCCATATAGTGTTGAAGAGGAAGAAAGACTATGAGGAGGCATCGGAAGAGAATGCATGGAGGCTTCTTGCTGAGGTGTCTCTTTCCGAAGAGAGATTCCAAGAAGTGAATGCTCTCATCTTTGAAGCTATTTCCTACAGTGGTAATTGCAGTGGAACTGATTCTGAGAACGTGCTTGAAGATGCAAATGTTGAACATCAATCTCTTGAAGAAGTGAATGCCATTAATGAAAACTCCCATTCAGCCATGATTACTGGGAGTCATGGATGTCTAGTTCTGCAGTGAGTATCGGGCTTTGGTGAGCAGACCAGTGACATATCTGGCTCTCAAATAAGCTTATGGCAGTTTTGGCATACAAGTGGTCTTCACTTGTGTGTTTGTGGATTATGGCATTAGTCTAAATAAGCAAACTAGGTTTTGCATTTTTAAACTTGGTGTGGATTGTTGTCTTTAGCATTTCTGGTTTTGTATTCAGCCTATTAACCATGTAATGTGGTATTTGTATGTACTGCATGGGATTTGTGTAAAATAGTATGGAATGTTTGCTCTTTGGAACTCGTGTCTTTTCATGACAACTTTCTTCCGGGCACTGAATCCAAATGAGACTTTAATATGGACATGTAGAAAAATTAGGTAAATGATTTATGAATTATACCACTATACATATTTTTATGGATTTTGTACTTTAATTTATTGTTCCTTGGATGATTTTATCATTATGTTCGTTAGTTTGTCTGTCCATTTATTGTTCCTTGAATGATTTTATTATTATGTCCAGTATCGTTAGTTTGTCTGTCATGTGATTGACATTCATTCGCTGAACCATAAAGAAAATAATGAAAGGTGTTTTTCGCTTACCTCTCTAAGATTTTGAACTAAAAAATATAGAATCAAACAACTCACCGCATAAAAATCCGGATTGAATAACCATTTCAGAAATATAAAGTTAAAGAAAATAATACTGACAAAGTAAAGGAAATGATAATGAATTTGACACATGTCAATTTGCCTGGGTTAAACGATTTCAATTCAATTTTTTAAAACATTAGAACATATGATCTCAACCATAATTATATATTTGAAATATATTTTTAAATCTAGAAAATATCAAAATAATATAAATAAAACCTAATAATAATCTGAATAGTCTTTAAAAAAAATACTAAAATAACATAAATGAAACATAATAATTGAATTTAATAGAATTATAAAAAATAAATAACAATAACTCGTTTTTAATTTTAAAAAAATGCAAACAACCACTTAGAAAACTCTAAAATTAAAATTGACACAATTCTTTATAGAAAATTTTAATGCATGCATGACTAGCCAACTTGTAAAGATGATATTTTGCACTTGAAAACCATGTAGGATCCACTTATTTTCCTGGGCAATAAAAAAAATAAAAAAATTAGTTTTTATAAGGGAGATAATATTTTATTTTTTAAGGCTTTTTTTTTATATACATGTATTTTTATAAAATCTATAATTACATATATTGAATGCTAAATAAAATTTTTTAATCTTCATAACTTTTAGGTATAGTTTGACATGATTAAAATATTGATGTCTTCTTCTAAGTGCAGGAGTATCGAAGTAATAAATAACCCAGCAAGACCAGGATCGAACTACAGGGAGGTTAATTGTATAAATTATAAATAACAATAAAATAATAACAACAACAACAACAACAACAATAATAATAGTAATAATAATAATAATAAAAATAAAATAAAATTGATGAGAACTTTGAGATGAAAGATTAATGTAAGGATTAGACAATAATAACAACAAATGTTAAGGTTAGAGGATCCACTAATGGTATGTTAAACAAGTATAATATAAACTCTTATTATTCAATTGGAAACCATATACAAAGGAGGTTCCAATCAGATTATAAATTATTAACATGATCACATTAGTTATCTGACACGATCAAAAGATTAATGTCTTCTCCCAAGTGCAGGAGTGTCGAAGTAATAAATAACCCGGCAAGACCGGGGTCGAACCACAGAGAGGTTAATTGTACAAATTATAAATGACAATAGTAACAACAACAACAATAATAATAGTAATAACAACAATAACAATAATTACAATAATAGTAGTAGTAGTGGTAATAATAATAATAGAAGAAGAAGAAAAAGAAGAAGTTGATGAAAACTTTAAGATGGAAAGATTAACGTAAGGATTAAATAATGATATTAACAAATGTCAAGGTTAGAGGCTCCACTAATGGTATGTCAAACAAGTATAGTATAAACTCTTATTATTCAATTGAAAACCACACACAAAGAAGGTTCCAATCAGATTATAGATTGTTAACATGATTACTGACATGACGAAAAGATTGATGTCTTCTCCCAAGTGCAGGAGTGTTGAAGTAATAAATAACCCGGCAAGACCGGGGTCGAACCACAAGGAGGTTAATTGTACAAATTATAAACAACAATTATAAACAACAACAATAGTAACAATAACAACAATAATAATAATAGTAGCAATAACAATACTAATAATACTACTACTACTACTACTAGTAGTAGTAGTAGTAATAATAATAATAATAACAATAACAATAACAACAACAACAACAACAATAAAGAAAAAGAAGAAGAAGAAGAAGAAGAGTTGATGAGAACTTTGAGATGAAAAATTAACGTAAGGATTAAATAATGATAACAAACAATGTTAAGGTTAGAGCATCTACTAATGATATGTCAAACAAGTATAGTATAAACTCTTATTATTCAATTGGAAACCACACACAAAGGAGGTTCCAATCAGATTATAGATTGTTAACATGATTACATCAGTCATCTTATTCAATTACTGCTAATACTTGTAAATTTCGTCAAGCATTCATGATTATAACTTATGTTAACAATAAATCAAGTTCCTTTCATAGCTTAAGTGTCGGTTATACCATATAGTATGGGCTATGAAAGTGCCAAACATTTGTTGTACCAATTGTTATACAACATAAATCAAGTTTAGTCATTTAACAAGTAAAGTATTAAAAAGTGAAAAAGATAACAAATATAAAACATGTTAGTATCAAACATTAAAGTCCATATTAAGTTTATACTATACTTATTCTTACAACATTAGTGTAACCTTTTCACCTTGATATAATAAACTTAGCTAGACATAATGAAAGAAAGAAAAATAGATAAACAAAATAAGAACATAAATAAGATAAAAGTTAACTAAGTAAAGGAAAGGAAATGAAAGACATAAACTTGATATTAATGAAAACAAAGCATAAATATTACAAAAAATACAAAGAGAGAAAGTAAGAGCATGATCTTGATTTGGACACCAAGATGCCTAAATGCATGACAAATGCCTCCTTTTATAGACCAAAATTGGGAACTATTGATTTGATGACTAATTGATGAGTAGGTAGCCAACTCTTGACTTGGTGACAATCCTTATTTTCTCATGTCTGCCCAAAACGTCATTGAAAACGTCAACTTTGGAGCCACTTGAAAACATGAACGTTGTAGGAAATTGTCTCAGCTTTCTTGTGTAAACAACTCAGGTCATTTGGACTTCTAGAACTCCAGATATGGGCCAAATACTGAACAATGCTCGGGCTGGAGGACATATTCGGGCTTCTTTGTTGTTGCTACAATTTGTACTTGAAAATGGCCTTTTTAGATCTTGGGTTCCATATGAAAGTTATAGGCTTATGTCTTACCTTTCTATCCATATAAATTAGACCTAAATCTAAGATTTACAGCTCTATATATGACCTAATTACCGAACAGTGTTCCGATATGGACTGCACCGACAACTTTTTTCTAAGTTTGGTCATCTCTTTGCCCTTGCAATTTAAGTTCTTAAAGTCATCAATCAATCCTTTCATTTATGTGATAGGCCTGCATTTAAAATGAACATTTACCACAAATTAAAGGTATTTTAGATTATTAGATATATTATTATAAAACATGCTTTAGTTAAGGAGTTATTGATACTTCAAGTGCAAAATGATGATATAATCATGAATGACTAATGTAATCATGAATGCTTGACGAGATTTACAAGTATTAGCATTAATCGAATAAGATGACTAATGTAATCATGTTAACAATCTATCATCTGATTGGAACCTCCTTTGTGTGTGGTTTCCAATTGACTAATAAAAGTTTATACTATACTTGTTTGACATACCATTAGTGGATCCTCTAACCTTGACATTTATTGTTATCGTTGTTAAATCTTTACGTTAATATTTCATCTCAAAGTTCTCATCTTCATCTTCATCTTCATCTTCTTCTTTATTATTATTATTATTATTATTAAGATTACTACTACTACTACTACTAATACTATTATTATTATTATTATTATTATTATTATTGCTGTTCTTACTATTATTATTGTTGTTATTGTTGTTGTATTATTGTTATTTATAATTTATACAATTAACCTCCCTATGGTTCGACCTCGGTCTTGCCGGGTTATTTATTACTTCGACACTCCTGT